>NC_056744.1:1021583107-1021793107 GCF_019279795.1 Protopterus annectens
TCCCTTCATAGATGTCATTAGTCTAGTATAAACCTATGAATCTACTAGTTATGTACAAAACATGGCACAACAATACACTGAATGCATCATTCATACTTATTTCTTCCTGCAACATATATTCCAAATTCAAGACTTGACATAAATAATGAAAGGTAGTTTAAAAAACCTCATACATAAAAACTTACAACTAACCTGTAGCATCCTTCACTAGGCTTGTAAGCATGTACCAGAATGCCTCACTGAAGCCATCCATGTTCTTGTGTGAAGTGAATTAGAAGTTATGTACTCACCATAACGTTCCATCTGAGTAGGTGTATTCATTTGTCTGCAACCTGTGGGTTATGGATCCGATATCGGATCCGAACCGGCATGGTTTTCCAGCTATGGATCCAAGCTCTCAGCTCCTCCCCTCACCCATAATGCCCTGCTCTACCCTCATGACCTCAGATCGAGTTTGCCAAAGCAACAACACCCTAAAAAGGGTAACATAGAATATGCAGGAAACTGAAAGGCCAGGGGGATAGGAGGGCGGGATGGTTGCAGACAAATGAATACACCTACTCAGATGGAACGTTATGGTGAGTACATAACTTCTAAATCTGAAGTAGGATATTCATTTGTCTGCAACCTGTGGGACAGAGTCCCCAGCTACCTGAATCTTGGGGCCATCATGGAAGGATATTCCGGAGCACCGCGAGCCAAAGGATGCTCTACCCCTAGATGCAAGATCCAACTTATAGTGGGAAATAAACGTATGAGATGAAGCCCACGTGGCTGCTGCACAAATATCATCTAGAGGAATCCTAGCCTTGAAGGCTGCCGAGGTAGATACTGACCGGGTTGAATGGGCATGAACACCCTCCGGTGCGGGCCTTCCTGAAGCTTGATAAGCCAATAAAATGCACTGTGAAATCCAGGGACAGAGAAACTTTAGAGATTGGCTTGCCCAAATTGAATTTTGCAAAGGAAATAAACAGCTGGTCGGATTGCCTATGACCAGCTGTCCTGTTCAGATAAAATCTAAGTTGCCTGTGAACATCTAGTGAATGTAGCTTATATTCACCTTTGTTTTCATATTTAGGAAGAAAACAGGAGGTTAATGGACTGATTGATGTTTGCTTCAGAAGCAATTTTAGGAAGAAAGGACGGGTTGGTCCTGAGGGAGACACGGTCCGGATGAAATACCAAGTAAGGAGGTTTAGCTGATAATGCTTGAAGTTCAGAAACTCTCTTGGCGATGTAATGGCTACCAAAAGGCTGTCTTGTAGGACAAGAATTTGAGATCCACCGTAGCGCTGGCTCGAAAGGAGAGGCGGTCAAGGCCTGTAGGACCAGAGAGAGGTCCCAAGGAGGAACTGCTTGTTTTATGGGGGGCCTGAGAAGAAAAGTACCTTTAAGAAAAATTTTACACAATTTGGCTGACATAAGAGGATTAGAGTCATGGCCAATGTGATAGTGAGAAATTGCCGCCAGTTGTACTTTGACTGTGGAACTGCTGGCACCATCGTTAAAGAGAGTGGTTAGAAAGTCAAGCACTAAAGGAAGAGGAACCGTGAAGGGATTCAGGCCTTGCCGCCGCCCACAAAGAGAAACGTTTCCACTTGCTTCGTAAACCTTTCTAGTGGATGGTTTATGAGCTGCCACCAAAATTGCCTTAACGTGATGAAATACCGAGTCCTTATCAAGAGTGGAACTGGAGCAGCCAAGCGGTCAGCTTCAGGTTGTCCAGATTCGGAGGAGGAATGCAGGATGGATGGGATATCAGATCCGGGATGGGATCTAGAATCCAAGGAGGATTCACCGAGTGAGACCTTAGGAAGGGGAACCAGATCTGTCGAGGCCAGAATGGAGCAATGAGAATCATTCTGCAACCCACCCGAGAGGCTTTCTGAAGAACTTGGAGCATCAGAGGCAAGGGTGGATAGGCATACAGAAGACCGGGTGGCCAAGCATGCACCAGAGCGTCTCTTGGGGTACCTCCGGAGGAGGTATTAGAGCGAAAAACTGTCGCACTTGGTGTTTGAGGGAGAAGCAAAAAGATCGCATGAAGGGGTTCCCCACCATGCGAATATGCGTTCTGCTACTTGACAATTGAGAGACCACTCGTAAGGGGTCAGAATGGTGCGACTGAGCTTGTCCGCTAGGATGTTGGACCGACCCGGAATGTGCGTTGCTATTAGAAAGCGATTGGTGGAGATTGCCCATTCCCAAACTCTCATGGCCTCTCGACAAAGAGGGTAAGACCTTGTTCCCCCTTGCTTGTTAATGTACCAGACAACAGACATGTTGTCCGATTGAATTGCAATTGTTCCCAAGGGAAGAAAGTCCTGAAGTGCTAGCAACGCTAAGAGCACTGCTCTCATCTCTAGAACATTGATATGCAGTAAGGTCTCTGAATCGTTCCACGTGCCTTGGACGGTCCGGCCCACAAAGGGCCCCCACCCGAGGCGGAGGCGTCCGTGGTCACCGTGGCGAGAGGAGAAGCACAAAATGGGCGGCCTTTGTGGAGATCCGGGAGTGGAGCCACCACAAGAGGGACCGCTTGCAAGCCTTGCTGATCGCTATGGGATGATGCATGGGGAGAGCAAGGTATGACCACTGTACTAAGAGCGTCCACTGTAGAATGCGCATATTGAGCCTGGCAAGAGGAAGAAGTGCTATAGCCAATGCCATGGACCCTAGAGCCCTCAGGACCAACTCCGCCGGAACAGAACTTGACTGGAGAATGGCCCGCACCTGGAGCTGCAGATTTAGAACTCTGTCCGCAGTGAGGAAGGCTCGTAAACTCCTTGTGTCTAGCCTGGCCCCTATAAAATCTAAGAGCTGTGTGGGCGCCAGGTTGGATTTCTTTGTATTTATTGTGATGCCCAGAAAGGGAGCAAGATGGAGAAAGGAGTCTCAGCCAATAGAAGTAGATGCCTTGTTGGGGCGGTAAGCCAGTCGTCCAGGTAGGGAAAGACCTGCACCCCTGAAGCCTCAGGTGGGCCGCTACCACTGCTAATACTTTGGTGAACACCCTGGGGCTGTGGTGAGACCAAAGGGAAGGACCCGAACTGGTAGTGACTGGCTCCCAGCCGAAGCGGAGAAACCTCCTGGAGCGCCTGTCCATCAGGATGTGGTAGTACGCGTCCTTGAGGTCTATCGAGCACATCCAGTGATTTTCTCCCAGAAGGGGGAGAATAGATTGCAGAGTGACCATTGAATTTTTCTTTGGGGACTGCCAGATTCAAGAGAGAGGTCTAGGATTGGTCTTAGTTCCCCGTCTTTTGGCACTAAAAGAATCTGGAGTAGAACCCTGATCCGATCTGGTCTGGGGAACGGGCTGGATGGCTCTTTTCTTTAGCAGATGGCCAATTTCTGCCAGCGGCCTCCCGTTGACCGGGTGGGGCGTCTGGGAGGACTTCAACTTTGGAAGGTAAAGGAAAGGAATGCGATATCCTCTGGATATGATTTGGAGAACCCAGCGGTCCGATGTTATGGACTCCCATGCCGCTAGGTGCCCCGAACGTCCCCGACTGCCTCCAGAGTAGAGCAGTCGGGCAACCCTCAGGGTTGCTGCGGGCCGTTCAGAGAAAGGTTCCCTGGACCCGAAGTTTCTGGGAGCCCCTCTGCCTCTAGGGCGGCGTCCTCCCTGTCCTCCTCTGCCACCGGCGGACTGGTTGTCCGAGCAGGCTGGGACTGCTGCGACTTCGGAACCACATCTTCTTCTGACCCTTTTGGTTCCTAGAATAGGGCCTCTGGGGTGCAGAGAAGCGGATTCGACGGCAGACAGCGTCTTCCGTCCTTTTCGCTCTGGGTCAACGTCTGCGAGCGGTCTTGCCAAACAGAGCAGAACCATCAAAGGCGTTAAAACGCGCTTTGAAGGGCTCAGAAAATGAGTGACGGAGCCAGGCCTGACGTCTAGCGCCCAGTCCTGTCGCCGCAGCTCTAGGGGCGCCTTCCGTTGCAGGGGAGAGGAGGCGCAAAGAAGTAGTAGTAACTGACCTAAGAGTGGCCATACGGGTGGAGTGCAGAACTCTGTCCTCCTCCGAAATGGACTGGGGGATGCAGCGTATTCTTTAATGAGATCTCGCTGCACCCTAATGACATGTGCCAAATACTTCAGCGCTCTTACCGAGAAGGTCGCGAACTAAACATCCGCTTCCCCAAGCGGTCCATCATCCGAGACTCCTTGCTCGGTGGGTGGACTGAGGGACTCTCCTGAGCCAGTTCCCTCTTTGTGGCGGCCGCCGTCAACATGGCATCTACCGGAGGCCCCTTACTCCAATGGGCCCGGTCGGATGGCGGACTAAGGATCCTATCCGGTCTCTTGGGAATTGGCTCCACGGTGTCCGGTTCCTTCCACGCCCTGGTGGTAATAAGGTCCACCAGGGGGTCGGCAGGGGGGGACACCCAAGAGGTAGACGGGCCCGTTTCAAATGCCTCCAAGAACACGGACTCGTCCGAGGAAGACTTGGGGCAGACCACCCCCTTATACGGAGTATTTCCATGATGTCTCCAAAGGAGACATCCTCGGGGTGACCGTGGGAGCCTTCCCTTCCTCCAAGTCCGTGTCTTCTGTGAGAGACTCGGGGAGTCAATGTGCCTCCTTTTGCGTATGCTTGAGGACCTCCTCTGGGGGCTGTCAGAGGAGTCCTCGCAAGCAGCAATTTGCTCCATAGGAGCAACTTGGGGCACAGAAGCGGGCTGTCCCGGGGCCGGATGGTGGAAGCCTGGCCCAGTGCAGAGGAGCGGGACGGAGCTGGAACAAGTGCCGGGGTCCGGAGACCCTCAACAGAGCCCTCTCTACTACATCAAAAGCCGAAGGAGCCGACCTCGACCAAAGGATCTGACAATCGGCTCCCCTCGGATCCGAAGAGTGGATCGGGCCGGCGCCGCCGGATCCGGGGACAGTACGCTCCGACACAGACGGCGCCGAAGGAGCACTGATCCCCGGATCCGAGGCTCGGATCCAGGCTCCGAGGTCGGATCCGGCACTCGAGGGCAGGGTCGGATCCGGTACCAAGTACTATCGGCCGACCACCCCGGCCCGAAGCTGCTCGGCTCCAGCTGCTCCGAACACGGATAGCGGGTCGGAGAAGGAGCAATAGGCTTAAAAGGGTGTTGAGCTCCCCAGGGGAGGCAAGAGCACTCCCATCTGCATCTGGGCCTGGATGAACCTTCTCATCATCCGGTCCAGATCAGCATCAGAAAGGCTATATGTAGATCTCGACGAGGCTACCGAGGTAGGCCTGGAGTGCCTCCTCGATAGCCTCGGCGGAGATCGGGTCTCCTCCTCCTCAGGACCCGGTGAAAAGCACACAGGGACCGGAGCCGAGAAGGAGGAGACCGAGCCGACAGAGCGGGAGAAGCCGCTTGGCTGGCGGGGCGAAACAGAGGTCTCGGCCGCCGCTTGTGGTGCTTCTCCTCCGTCCTTTCTAGCATCCCTCTCCTCTCCAGAAACGGGAGGTTGAGTCCCAGGAGCAGGAGGGGTGCCACAGGGGAACAACCCAGCCACAGTTGTTCGAAGGAGCGGAGGCGGAGCCGAGTCTGGCGGTAAAAGACCCGCCAAGACAAGCTTGGACCTCCGCTCCCTCAGTGCCCTGGGGTTGAACCCTGCACAAATGGAACAACCAGATGTGAGGTGTTCAACCCCAGGACACTTAACACACCGAGTGTGGCCATCAGCGGTGAGAGCTTATGGCCACACTCGAGCATTTTGAGAAAATAGATTTAGGCTGATCAGCCATAATCTATAAAGCTACTAAAAGTAACTTAAACAAATAGACACACAGGCCCAACACACACACTCTACAACAGCGAGGGAGGGAAAAAATTACTTAATTTAACTCAAAATAAAACTATCAAAGAGGGAAACCTCAACTTTCACACAGAAATACACAAAAAACTTTAAATTTTCTGTTTTAACAGGTAAGAAATAACCACTTAGCTGAGAGCTATGAATACAAATCCAGTCACCAGCGCGGCAAACGAGATCTGAGGTCATGAGGGTAGAGCAGGGCATTATGGGTGAGGGGAGGAGCTGAGAGCTTGGATCCATAGCTGGAAAACCATGCCGGTTCGGATCCGATATCGGATCCATAACCCACAGGTTGCAGACAAATGAATATCCTACTTCAGATCCATTGTTTGCTTTGAGACAGCAACAAAACCTACCCAGTATCTGAGCAATAAAACATGGTCATAATCACTTTCACATGCAGCACCAGGAGGTAAAGTGACAACTCTGGTTTGACAATCCCTCAACAAAACTAATTCTGAACTTATTGTCACTATCCACAAAAGGAAAAGACAATAAATATCGTATAAAACTACACAACTAATAAGCCACACTAACTCCGTCAAAAATTAATGGATCTTCTTAGTAGGGCTAATATCCTGCAGAGAAAAGCAAAAAGAACACGGTAAACCTCCGAGAAAACCATACTACCAAGCAATCAGTGAAAAAATAGCCAGTTAGCAATGGTGATAACCCTCCTCCATTAACACAAACACACAGTGAAAGTATTGCACACTTATAGTGCAGGAAAACTAGCAACCTGTAAAGAATTAAACCTATAATACCAAGCTTTACACTATATAAACCATGCAACATGGAAACAAAAAGTACATCACATACTGCCAGCTTAAATTTTTCCAGTAATGAAAACAAATATGAGATGTCATCAATACCACACACTTTAAATCTGAATCTCCCAAACATAGAACTGTTCACTTACCTGTAATGTACAAGTGTGTAGTCTAAACAAGTCCCCATTAATTCTTCTAGCAGCCATCTCCTACAATATTGACTGCTTCTCCAGATAGCTTACACAGACTTTAAAGAACAGCTTAACCAGCTGAATATCACCATTATCTGCAAAACTAACTCCAAAATTCAAGTCACCTATAGCAAATAGTGACAGTCATTTCTAATCCCGCTGTCACCAACCAGAAATAGTAAAATTCTTAAAAAAAAAAACAGTATTAATTTAATAAGAAATGCTGCACTAACCTCTTGTCCAACTTTCCCTTATGACTGTGAGTTCCCCAACTAAGCAGAATTCTATAGAATGTGACAGCATACCCACCCCCAAAAAAATGAAGCCAAGCCTTGTCTGTCCACATGATACACCTAGACAATATCTGACTTTACTACTTTGTAACGAATGCATGAATAGATTACACTAACACATTCAGATAAATACATACATTGAAATACATACGACATTTTTAACAGCTCAGCATTTAAATGTCTCATTCAATGAAATGAAAGTCAATACCAAGCCAGAAACCAATGCACTTAGCACCTCACCAAGTTGGATGTGAACATTTTCACCTCTGCTGGCACCCATTGTTTAATACAATATGTCCAAGATCAAAAAACACATACAGAAAGCCAAGGATGACTAGCAATTATAGAATAATTAACATGCAAATCAATTGACGCAGGCTTCTCTCACCACAAACTGAAAATTATGTAACTATTTTTTATATAATTAGTCAATGTTTTAGTTAATGTAAAAACTACAAGAAACTGAATTTTGCAGTGCAGACTGACATCTACAGAAAATGCTAATAAACCTATGCATACACTTGTAAGAGCCCTATTTACAGGCTTGTAACACACTTGGAACAGCTGTGAAAAAATAATTTCAATGAAAATCAGGGGAACCACAAATAACAGCTGACCAAGAGGAAAGCTAAGAAACACAGGCTGGCATGAGATGAAACACATTCATTGCAATGGCATGCTTTATAAAGCAGGACAGCATGAATTGGTGTTGATAATGGCTGACCTGAATGCACATATCAGGATAGACAGAATAGGATATGAGGACTGCCTGGGTCCACATGGGTGGGGCAGTAGGAATACAGATGGACAGGCCACTCTAGACGTTTGCATGGCAAATTACTTGATAGTATAGGACTTCCTTCTACTAAGGAAAGGACAATGGGGTACAATCAGTGACTGTACATGCATCCCCAGTGAAACAGGAAGTCCACAGTAAAAACACTGGTTGCCACAATCAGTTGCAAGCAGTGGTCAAAGAAAGCTTCCAAGGTCAATAGAGACCAGGCTGAAGACATAGAAGATGACTGGAGAGAAAGCACAACAGTTCTAGGAATTGCTTAGGGCTCTAGCACCTCAAGAAGATGAGGAAATAAGTGGAGTTGAAAAGGACTGGAGTGGAGTCCCACAGGGTTCGGTTGTGGGTCCTCTCCTGTTTGGTATCTACTTCTCAGAAGTCCAGGCCAACACAAAGGGAATCTGGCTGACAAAGTCTCCAGATGATTGCAAGTTAGGAGCTATTGTTAACTCCCTAAGTAATGTTGACATCCTACAGAAAGGCCTCACTGAGACCAAAAACTGGTGTCAGAACCATGGCCTTATGCTCAATGCCAAAAAATGTGTCATCATCCCCTTTGGGAAAAACCCACTTCCTATGAATTACCACATCGATGGTAGTCCACTGAACACAGAAGGCATTGTAAGAGATGTAGGAACACAGGTTGACAGTAACCTCCCTTTTGACCACCACATTGCCACCGTGGTCAGAAAGCCCTTCTATGTGGCACATCTCATTACTAAGGGTTTTGCATCCAGGAAGAAAGAAGTCACTGTCTCCCTCTACTCTTCCCTCATTAGGCCAATCATCGAGTACAATGCCCCATTTGTCATGTACCTTACTAGAGACCTGCAACAACTGGAGAGGACACAAAAGTACCTCACAAAGAGGATCCTAGCCTTAAACACTTGTCCTACATGGACAGACTCAAAAAACTCCAACTGTTCTCTGTCTCATATCGCCTACTTAGAAGCGATCTCTGTTTGACTTACAAAGCCATGTCTGACCCAGCCATGTTGGAAATGCTAGATCTGAAGAAATTCCAAGCCCTCCACACCACACGGTCCAGAGACCTCAACCTCATTACCACAATCAACAGAACGTGGTGGAGAGACAGGATCAAAACCCAGACACTACCCATGCTATGGAATAGACTTCCTATACATGTCAAACAGAGCACCTCACTGGCCCTCTTCAAGAAAAATCTTGATGAATGGATGGGAAATATAAAATTCAACCCGGGGATCACTACAGTGGCTCTACTCGACAGAGGCAGTGGGAACTAAGGTCGGGTGGCACGATGCCAGGGTAATTCTATGGGCTAGGCTTGCAAAGGCTCCAGGGCTGTTAGCCTAGTACACACATATGAACCCTCCTAGATACGGGCAGTCATTGCTAACTAAGATCTTGAGTTTAGACTAGATCCTTTATATTGGGTTTCTCCAATATTATATTGGGTAAAACTGGCTAGGCTTCTAAAGACCTTTGGATCAATAGCCTAGTAGCCACCCATGAACCTATCAAGTAACAAGAGTACTCGTGCTTTCAGTCATCTAATTTTTAGAGATGATAATCTTACTTGAGTGTTGGCACACTCTCAGACTGCACTGCATTTTTTTCAGGATAACTGTTACCATATCCCTAAGAATTTCGTGGGGGCGGTACTTAGCCTCTCAGGCTGTGAGTATAGACAGAAAAGCCTTGACAGAAACATTTAATTGGCTAAAGTAGTTATCAAAGTCCAAGATAAAAGAATAGTGAACAGCACCTTTACTCAAAATTAAGTATAAGCTACAAGCAAAAGACAGAATCCATATGACTCTCAGATGATCATTTACTCCCCCAGGAAATACCCTCTGATTTCTCTTCCAACTGTCATTAAAGAACAGCTCCACACTGCGCTCTCCACATCTAAAAATACTGCATCAATGAGTCCATGCATGCCTTCTAAATAGCTTGAAACATGACCTGTCAGGCCTAGAAGTAATAAACGTTGCACATACCTACAATATTCAGCAGATGTCTGGTGCAGTCATATTGTGATGTTGCAGCAGTCTTCTACAAAGCTGATGTTCTGTTTTTGAAATGGTCCCTCAAAGAACTACCCAGTGTTCATTTTGCAAAACAGAGTCATTATCCTAATTCATTCCTCAAGAGTTTTAAACTCATAATTCTTCCTTCCCATAAAACACATCCATCTTTTTTGCAATTATACGACAAAATGCAGTAATATAAAAAGATTGCACTAAACTCGACTCCAACTTTTCCTCTGACTGTGATTACTCAAAGTATGCAAAACATTTTCAAAGTCAAAAATATGCCCCTCCAATAATGTCTTCTTTACTATGTCTTACACACTGAAACTGCTATCTTTTTGGTGATGAATGGACAGGTTTTCACCTCATTTCACACCTATTGTGGAATTCTCTTTGCTGCATTTGCTGCTGGAGTAAAAGTATGCATAATAATTAGGTGGTCATTACTGAACCACATTCCAAAGTAACCTAAATTTGAGGGATTCAGCTAGCAAATGCATAGTTTACGTTTGAAGAAAGTATGCACTGAAAACGAATGTGCCACTAAATATTTATACTCAAATAATGCAGTTGTCTTGATTATCACGTAACCCCTTATAAAACAATATGTTAGTCAGTGTTAGATCATAGGAAGTTACCAGGCTAATGGCCCTAGGTCCCTTACAAGCCTAGCCAAGTTATATCCTTATTTCCATGATCAGCACCTGCTGCCCCTGTCCAAGAGGGAGACAGGTGGAACCCCCAGGGTGAATTTATGGTTACCGAGCTGATTGTCCAGATTGCATTTGAAGAGGGCCAATGAGGTGCTCTGTTTGACATGAAGTGGGAGTCTGTTTCAAAGGTGGGGTAACATCTGGGAGACAAATGTATCCCTCCAGCAGGTTCTATTAATGTCACATACCAGATTAAGGTCTTTAGAGTGAGTAACCCGTGTACCACTTGACTTGGGGATATGCATCATTTCCAATAAAGTAGGGTCAGAGATTGCCTTATATGGAAAATCCTGCCTCCATTTCTTGTTGCATCCCACTGACTGCTTGGATCCTTTCATGTTCCTCATCCTACATGCTGCACTACAGTAGGTTTGAGGAAGATAATGTTTACCTGATTCAATATCTGGCTCCCTGGCAGAATGAAGGCTATAGTTGGTTTACCATAAGAGAATGCCAAGTTGTTCAAAGGAAAACTCATGTATGTTAGTGCAAATGCATGTAAAAGCTATTTACAGTTCTTTGTCTTCCAAACACAGAGGCTACAGTGAATTATAATGTAACAAATACTGCCCCTATTGCTAAAGAAGACTTCATGGATCACATAAGGAGATGGACATATCTGCTATAGTGTGACAGGTGTAAATAGCTCATCTGCAGCTCCTAAGAAAAAAAGCATGTCAAAACACAAAGATGTGTATAAGTGTACTTGGAGGTAGAGCACCTTGGTGCAAAGGTTGATGGCTGGCTTTTTAGTCATGTCATCAGAAGTGAAAACGTGCTGTGGGCTGTCAGATCAAGAGAGGTACACAGCTGTCAAGTAAACAGCAGTTAGTGCTGTGTTGGATCACTTGGCATGCGTGATTGCTAGATAGATCCAATGAACTGCAACATGCAGAAAGGGTATATTGGTACTGTTTAGCAGATGCATCTGTGTGGAATGAGTTCAGAAGACGTCACATATACATGGAGAGAGATTGGGAATGTAAATTCAAAATGGATCCTGTTTGACATTTCAGTAACTGAGGTGGTAGCAAGCAGCATCAAACTAAAGTTATCAGTACTTGTCTTGAAAGTAACCTAAATTCTACAGATGGCCCCCAGATGTGGGACAAACTATTTGGTTAAAAAGGAATACAGGAAGCAAAGGCAACAATCTTTTATGCCCTGCCTCTCTGTCTCCATCAGAAAGTAAGTACTGTTGACAGAATACCCTGATATGGCATTTTCAAAAAATGCATATCAGTGATCAAACAATAATAATAGTTGTAAGACACATGCTATACCCTCCAGCAATACCTTTTGCTGTACTAGGACTCCATGCATGTTTTATAGTATCATACCTTGCTACTGATGTTTTGCATGTATGGAAGTACCTGTCTTAGAAATTACCTTCTGGAACAAGATTATATGAAGGGGACATTATGGAGCTCTTGGACTGTGTATCCAAGGATGGTATTAGCCTAGTAATGATCAACATTCTGGATGATACTGCAATACAAACAGAAGATGATTAACTAATAATTGGCTTAGTTTTTGGTGTAATTCTAAGAGAGTACAGTATTTGTCAGCATGGGAGTATATGCTAAACAGACCATGTGGTTTTGCAAAGGATGGTCTTAGCCTGTCCCCTGTAGGCTTTTAAATATTGGCTAAACATTTTCCTCCCCTGTAGTCCTTTTTTAAGGAAATGTCATACTGACAAACCTTCCAACATATCAAAATCAACCCAAGGGAATTTGAAGGTATTACTGCTCCATGCGAGGACTTTAAACAAGAGGATATATTCCTTCCAAGCTCTCCTACCCTTGGAGAGCACAGACATCTGTGCTCCTACTGATGCATGGTTTAAAGGCCTGGTGAGTACCTTAGCAGTGCAAGGCTACAATGCCTTTTACACATTTAGACCAGCTACTGTACATCCAGCTGCATCCTGTAAATGTGTGTGACCTAAAAGTTTTTTAAGGTATATGATTAAGCTAGAACACGATTTACAGGCTGGTTCTGTTCATTTCAGACATAGGTGCTAGACCTTGGGGTGCATTTCTGATTTCCATCCACTAGTCCAGGTTTGATTATTAAGGTATATAGAAAACCTTCAAACACTGGATCCAACCTATGTTTTGTGAAGTGCAGATCAAGCCTACTTAACCTGGTGGACTTCTTTGAGAAGGTCACCAAGACAACGTGTGTTGGCAAAACAGTAAAAACCACCTACCTTGACTTGGCTAGGATATTTCATTCATAGAGAGAACCCAAGATGTTAGTGTACCGTAATAATTAAAGTTAACAGGGATACATTATACTAGTGATTTAAGAAGATCTTAAGAAGCCCAATGCTATATTCCCATGGGAGATTTTAAACCATTTTGCATAAAAACAGCCCAGTGGCAGGTTGAACAAGGATATGAAGGGACATTTACTTGTTGCCCCTATCCATGATGGATATGGCTGCCACACTGGGGTTGAATTTGTGGAATCCATTTGTCCGAAATTTTATGTGAAAAGAGTTAGAGAAGTACTTCACTTTATGTGGAGTGAAAAATGGTTCCATACATTAGGTATTCTCTGTGATACATACTTATCCCTCCAACATATTGCACTTATGTTGCAATAGAGATTGAGATTCATAAACTAAGTCTGTTCCCTCACCGAACCCTAACTCTAACCATAACAAATACAAACACACACACACACACACACACACACACACACACACACACACACACACACACACACACACACACACACACACACACTCAACTAACTTCCTGCCCCAACAAAAACCCACATAACTTAGTTGTCCAAATTCTACATTGTTCAAAAAGATCCTCACACAAAATACTGTTTGCACAAATGGCACAACAGTTTACTTTGCGGATCATATGTAAAAGGCATATACACAAAAATATACACACACACACACACACACACACACACACACACACACACACACACACATATATTTGCATACATATGTGCACAAGTGGGTCTGTATTACATTGTTGAAAGGGCTGTCCATCGAACACCCTTTCATCGACATGTAAACACCAAACTACCATAACTTCGAATGGCCACATAAGCAAATTTTTTTCCCAGGGGAAAAAATTGCTTCACCAATAACATCGAAAACAAACTGTCAGTATCTGTACTAGGTAGTTAGCAGTTTCATCAATTAAAAAATTGTATTTACAACCTAAAGATTAATAATTTTGTCTTTTTCCAGCTGTTCTTCCCCCTCTCTGCTGCACAAGCTCTGGATCCTTTGGTGCCACTAGTTCAGCAGGTAGCATTCAAAACCCAGTGCCACCCTTATTTATTTTGTTGCCTTTTGAGAGCAAATAATTCAAATAAGTAACATGGTATCTATAAATAAAACATTCAACAATGCATTGTAGTAAAGCAAGGAGTATTATTTGTAATGTAGACTGTAATGCTGCATGAATGTCATCATCTTTCTATTGAAATAATTTTTTAGATACCCTGAAGATGCTGCCTTTTGAAAGTGTGTTCAACATTTTGGACAAATTATCAATGGAGTAATTTGCCTGAGTAGAAATTTTCCCAAAAGGCACTATACTGCATTTATTTGCATTTTGTTTTAATTTGCTGCTGTCTGTGTTAGACCCTCTTGCAGGATGTTCATGTCAGGGGGGGGGGGTTTATGATGGCTCCCAATTTGCAGTCATTTGTGAACTTGGTGAGACAGAAGCACTTGACATTACTCTTGACTTCTGAGAATTAGATGCCAAACAGGAGTAGGCCCTATACTGAGCCCTGTGATACTACACTGGTGGCCTGCCTCTTGGTGGAGCTGGTCTCACCAATCCTTACTTCCTGGGTCCTACCAGTGAGCTAGCTGGCAATCTAGTGAGCTGTGTAAGGATTTATGCCTAGTTTGGTGAGTTTGCCCACATTACCCTAGTGGGATATGGTATCAAACTCCTTAGCCAGATCTAGGTAGACAGTATGCAGCATTTTCCCTTCACCTTTTGCCTTGGTTATCTTCTCAGAAAAATCTACCCAGTCAAGTAGGTATGCCCTTCATTTGACAAAACCAAACTGGGGTGGGTCCAGTCACCTTAGGATGCCAATGTTTTAGTTTATTATTCCCATGATAATTCATTCCATGTCTTTGCATATTAGACTACTCAGACTAACGGGTCTGTACTTTTTTGGGATCCATTGATGACCCACCCTTCTGGGGGGGGGGGATCATTTTTTCTGTCCTTACTTTTCTTGGTACATTGCCTGTTTTGAATATGTAGTTGAAAAGTGTCTCAGATGATCCTGATAGGTCATGTTTCAGGTTATTTAAGGGGCAACCTGGGATATTATCAGCCCCATTGAGGCTGTGTTTTTAGTCTTTGTGAGCACTGCTATGACCTGTTCCTTGCTGATAGTTGGAGGTTATGCTGATATGGATTTCACAGTTGGTGGCAGTGTGGTGTTGGGGTAATCTTTCAGCTGAAAGTTTTAGCTAGAAGATTCGTTATGTCACTCTACTCAGTGAAAGTGGTGCCATTTACTGCCAGTTCTGCACAATCTTGCATGATACCTTTGAGGTACTGGAAATAGCTGTATAAGGCCTTGTGGACATTTTTAGCATAAGACGTTATCTCGACCTTGCAACTGGCCTAGTTGGATTTAATTATTCCTGTTAATTTCCTGTTTAGTTTTATTAGTGAGCTCTTATCAATATGACATTTGGTCATTACTTTTTCTTTTGTTATGTACCCTGTCATGGTTAGGATTCCACCAGTGTGGTTTCTTTTGGGGTTTGTTTTGGGCTTACATCTGGTAGGTACAGCAGCTTCTATGCAGCCATGTTTGTACAGTGTGTATGTAAAAAAATGTGCATAGGCTGTTGTGAACTCTGGGTTGGGTGGGGCATTGAATTTTGGCAAATAAGAAGTTATGTACCTACCATAACGTTCCATGTTAGTTGTCTTCTCTCGCCTTCTTTCTTGCTGGATGGGTTTGGAGCCGATCCTCGGCTCCGACTTGGCACATGCTAAGCTCGAGAGCTAATTTTACCAGCTCGAGGCAACCCTATATCCCATGATGCAAGGCGGAGACTACCCAGATCTTGTTTGGTAGCTAAGGAAATTAGGAATATATTCTTCCAACTGTAAAGGAGGAAGAAAAGTAACAATACTAAAAATGACAATCATAATCATCATAATCCTCTGAAAAGGATCAACCTAATCTAGTGACACTAGAAGCTGATTAGCTAGAAAAAAGGATAAAGCCTCTTAATAGAAGAGGCATAATCTTCCCGGTCTGACCAGGCTAGGGGGATGGAGGGGGCCTTAAGAAAGAAGGCGAGAGAAGACAACTAACATGGAACATTATGGTAGGTACATAACTTCTTAATGTTAAGTTGTCAATCTTGCCTTCATTCTTGCTGGATGGGACCGCGTCCCTAGCACCTCTATCCTGGGTGGCTCAATGGAATAGACTCTTGAGAATGGTGGAACCAAAATTCGCTCTGTCTCTGGAGGCCAAGTCTAATTTGTAATGTGAAACAAAGGTATGAGGAGAGGCCCATGTGGCTGCTGCACAAATAGTGTCTATTGGAAGTCTAGCCTGAAAGGCTGTAGATGTAGCTAGAGCTCTGGTAGAATGGGCTTTTGGCCTAGAAATCAACTCTTTGCCTCTGAGCTGATAAATGTAAGTAATCACAGAAGACAGCCATCTAGATAAAGTCACCTTGGAAACTGGAAGGCCTTTCCTGTTCTCTGCATAGGATAGAAACAGTTGATCAGATTTCCTAAAATGTTTAGTTTTGTCTAGATAATATCTGAGCTGTCGGTGAACATCAAGACAATGTAATTTTTGTTCCGCTCTATCAGAATAATTTGGGAAAAACACTGGAAGATCAATGGATTGATTTAGGTTAGTCTGCGATGCCACTTTGGGTAAGAAAGACGGATTAGTCCTTAAAGATACCCTGTCTTTGTGGAAAATTAAGTAGGGAGGACAAATGCAGAGAGCATGAAGTTCAGATACTCTCCTGGCAGAAGTAATGGCGACTAGAAAGAGTGTCTTCCAAGAAATAAATTTCAACGAACAGGCAGCCGCAGGTTCGAAAGGGGGGAGAATCAAGGATGTTAAAATTAAATTTAGATCCCACTGTGGTGGGGGGTCTCTAATCAGAGGTTTAAGTAAAAAGATACCTCGAAGGAATGCCTTGCAAAGTTAATGTGACATAATGTTGTGGTCCAAAAGGCCTATATGAAAATTCGAAATGGCTGCCAGCTGAACTTTTACTGTGGAGGAAGAGGATCCTGAATGAAAAATCTCAGCTAGGAAGTCCAAGACCGAATGAATCGGAGCAGTATAGGGGTCTATGTTCCTATCTTTTGCTCAGAAGGAGAAACGTTGCCATTTACTAGTGTAAATCCTTCTGGTAGAGGATTTTAGGGAAGCTACTATGATATCCCGGACGGGATTAGAAATCATAGGAAGCCTGGCTAAGGATGGAAGTGGAGCAACCAAGCAGTGAGGTTGAGAGAAGGTATGGATTGGTGCAGCTGCCCCGACTTGTGGGTCAGAAGATCTGGAATCGGGTCCAGATGCCATGGCTGTACCAAGAGATAACGATGTAGCAATGGAAACCATATCTGTCGAGGCCAATAAGGGGCAATGAGAATCAACTTGGCTCTCAAGGCGGTTGCTTTCTGAATTACTTGAGGTATCAGCGGAAAGGGGGGAAAGGCATAAAGAAGTCCCCGGGGCGAATCTTGGGTTAGAGCGTCTCTGAGGGGATGGCCTGGAAGGGGGAAGAGAGAGAAGAAGACTGGGCATTTGCTGTTTTGAGGTGTAGCAAAAAGGTCGCAGCAAGAAAGGCCCCACTCCTGAAAAATCTCTTCCATCACTGATTGTTTGAGAGACCACTCATGAGGCATGAGAATAGCTCTGCTCAACCTGTCCGCTATGATGTTGGATTTCCCGGGGATATGCGTTGCTATCAGAAACTGCTGAGAAGAGATTGCCCATTGCCAAAGTCTGAGAGCCTCTCGACACAGTGGATAGGACTTGGTTCCGCCCTGTTTGTTGATATACCACACTACGGACATATTGTCCATTTGGACTGCAATAGTTCCCAGGGGAAGAGAGTCGTTGAGGGCTTGCAACGTTAAAAGCACTGCTCTCATCTCTAGGACATTTATGTGCAGATGGTATTCGTAAGGTTGCCAAGTGCCATGGACCATCCTTCCCTGATAATGCCCCCCCCACCCGATCAGGGAGGCATCCGATGTAACCGTGGTGATCGGGGCAGGAGGAACAAAGGGTCTGCCCTGATGGACTTGAGAGGACGATATCCACCAGGTCAGATGCTTTTTGCAAGTTGGAGTGATTATGATCCTGTGACACATGGGTAGTTGTTGAAAGGACCATTGGGCGAATAGCATCCATTGTAGAAGACGCATGTAAAAACGGGTGAAGGGAAGAAGTGTTATGGCGGCCGCCATAAGACCCAATACTTTCAGAGCTAATCTGGCCTGAATTTTGTAGCTGAGAAGAATCAGCTGGACGTGACTTTGAATGTCCAAGATCCTTTGGTCTGTTAACTTTGCTGAAAGTTGTATGGTGTCCAATTTTGCGCCTATAAAAGTAATAGATTGACAAGGCGACAAGGCAGATTTTTCAAAATTTATAGAAATCCCTAGCCCTCTGCAAATGTGAATGGTGTAATCTCTGGCCTGGAGAAGTTGATGCCTGGTGGTGGCAGTGAGGAGCCAGTCATCTAGATATGGAAACACCTGGAATCCTTGACGTCTCAGGTGAGCCGTAACTGCTGCCATACATTTGGTGAACACTCTGGGGGCTGTAGTGAGTCCAAAGGGCAGGGCCCTGAATTGGAAGTGACTGGTCCCCAGCCGAAAACAGAGAAATCTTCTGGAGCACCTGTGAATTTTTATGTGATAGTACGCATCCTGAAGATCTACCGAGCACATCCAATTGTCCTTTCCCAGAAAGGGTAGAATGGACTGAAGCGTGACCATCCGGAATCTTGTTTTCTTTACAAACTTGTTTAGTTTGCTCAGATCTAATATTGGTCTCCAGTCCCCAGTCTTTTTTGGAACTAAAAAGAACCTTGAGTAGATTCCGGATCCTATTTGGTCTGCTGGGACTGGCTGGATGGCTCTTTTTGATAGTAGTCTTGATATCTCTGGTACTGCTAGTTCCCTTAGACCGGGTGGAACGTCTGGAAGGGTTCCCTTTTGCTGAATTGGGGTTTGAACAAAGGGAATTTTGTAACCCTCGGATATAATCGACTGTACCCATTTGTCTTGTGAAAGGGAAAGCCAGGCTATTGGGTACAGCGATAATCTTCCCCCGACTGCCTCCGAAGGTGGACAATCGGGCAACATCTCAGGGATGCTGGAAGGGTTTGTCAGAAAGAGGCTCTCTGCTACCCTGATTCTGCGGACCACCTCCGCCCCTAGGGCGGCGTCTGTTGTTGTTACCCCCTCTGCCTCTGGGGATAAACTGACCTCGTGCGTCAGGCATGACTCCTTGAGATTTGCGGAACCACATTTTCCCTCCCTTCTGACCTTTTGGGTAAGGTCTTGAAGGGGTGGAGAAACGGACTCCTACGGCAGAAAGAGTCTTGCCATCTTGTTCGCATCTAGTCAAAGTGTCTTTCACTTGAGGTCTGAACAAGGTCAAACCATCAAAAGGGGAGTTTGTGAAGGATGCCTTGAAGGGGTCTGCAAAATTACAAAGCCGCATCAAGGACTGACGCCTTAAAGCCACTCCTGTGCCTGCGGCCCTACTCGCTCCATAGGCTGCATAAGAAATGAGCCGCATGGAGGAGTTAACAATGGAGTTAAGGATTCCTCGCTGTGAGCTAATCTTATCCTGAGACCCAGCAGCTGACGGATCCTGTAAAACTTCTCCCAACTCTTTAAGAACATCTCTTTGAAGGCGGGTGAAGTGACACAAGTAGTTCAGCGATCGCATGGCAAAGGTCGCTGAAGAAAAAATCCACTTGCCGTACCTGTCCATAGTCCTAGAATCCTTGTTAGGAGGATGGACAGGTACTGAAGGATCAGCTAGTTCCTTCTTGGTGGCTGCAGCCACCACCATGGCATCAACCGGGACACCTTTTGTCAAATATTGCCTATCTGGTGGGGCTGTAATAAATTTAGAAGGCCTCCTAGGAATAGGTTCCACCGAATCCGGGGCCATCCATGCCTTCCGAGCCACTACATCCATAAGAGGGTCGAAATGCGGAGACACCCAGGAGGTGGAGGGTCGAGATCCGAACGCCTCCAGGTATACTGACTCATCCTCGGAAGGATTAAGGGAGGGCCAGTTTCCCCTCTGCTTAAGGAGTTCAAGGATGTCTGAGAAAGAGACATCCTCAGAGGAGGTCCTTGGGTATCCCTCCGACTCATCCAAGTCAGTATCAGATGTAATAGACTCGGGGGAGTCTAGATGTTTCCTCTTACATGTCCTCTTACACGGAGGTTCACTTGATGGATCAGGAGAAGCCTCGGAAGAGGAAGATATTCCCAATGGGGAAACCTGAGGCATTGGATCTCTGGGTCCGGGAGCAAGAGAGTGGGAAGAGACGTCAGCAGGCACTGTAGTGGGAGGAGCTGATGGAACTGACCGTTGACTATGCCCAGGGGCTAGTACACTCCTCATCACCTCAAAGGCTCCCCCATCAGAGAGACCAGAAGGTTCCCGCTCCGAAGAGATAGGAACTCCAGGCCTCACCAAGAGGGAAGGCTCCGAGGCAGATGTCGGGGCTGAACTCACCAATTCCGAAGCCCCGAGAGGGAGAATGGGGTTGGACAAGGGTCCGATGCCACTCGCCTGCTCGGAGCCAACGAGAGAGACCAGACGCCCGGATCCCTCCAATAAAGGCCTCAAGGAGGAAATCGGAGCAGAGGACGACGGAGCCGAAAGGGGTGGTATCGGCTCCGAAGCTACAACAGTCACGGCTCCGAGGAGCTCCGGCTCCGAGCTCTGTAAGAGAGTAGAAGGAGGAATGTTAGGTGGATGTGAAATAGCTACCGTCTGTTGAGACGGGATATGGAGCATTTGGGCCAATGCCTGAGACTTTAATAGTCTACTCACCACTCTCTCGAGGTCGTGATCAGACAGCCTGGATGACCAAGAAGAACGGCTCCGATGGTTCAGCTCCGAGAGCAAGGGTGATCTCGGAGCCGAACATATCGATTCCAATGAGGGGGATCGAGATCTCTTTTTAGAGATAGGTGGAACCGAAGGAGCCGAGGGTACATCGGCTCCGGCCGGAGCCGACACTGAGTGTCCAGATCTGGCCGTATCGGCGCCGGATGGAGCCGATACTGTGACTTCTAGCATGGAAGGATCGGCTCCGGCCGGAGCCGATCTCGACACTAAAGAAGTTGAACCAGTAGCCGACGGCTTGGGACTTGCAGCCGAAGGCTTAACAGGTTTTGAGGGCTTCCCCGGAGCCGACTTAGTCGGGGAGCTCTCAGGCTTTAATAAGCCCCTCAATATTAACTTATTTCTGCGCTCCTGCAGGACTCTTGGGCTGAAGGCATGACAGATAGCACAAGAGACCTGCAGGTGCAGAGGTCCCAGGCAGTAAACACAAGAAGTGTGACCGTCTGTCAGAGACATCTTCTGACAGCACGAGTCACACTTCTTGAAGCCTGAGACCTTTGTGTCCTTTGACATAGCTGTGTCGAGGGAACACAAGTTGACAGGAAAAAACGCAAACACACACACACAAATAACACCCAATCCAAAAATCTAAACTTAACAGGGATACAACACTCAAACAGACACAAAAATCCCTGACAGAAAAATTTAGGAAAGGGAAAGGCCTAAGGCCTAACCTAGGGAAGGGGATAAATAACCCGAAAGAAAAAGGGAACACTAATGGGAATAGGGTTAAAATAAACGTTAAAGTTCACAAAACTACTAGGGTTATGAAAAATAAAACGGATGAGACTAAAAGTCTTATTATAAGAAAAACTTACCTAGAGCTGGTAAAAGAGGCACCTCGTTAGCGAAGCGACAAACGAGATCTGGGTAGTCTCCGCCTTGCATCATGGGATATAGGGTTGCCTCGAGCTGGTAAAATTAGCACTCGAGCTTAGCAAGTGCCGAGTCGGAGCCGAACCAATCCAGCAAGAATGAAGGCGAGATTGACAATTTAACATCTGTTGTTTAACATGACATAGGTTAATAGGTGCATAGGCAATTAATTGGCAAGCTGCCTCTGTAGGCCATTTTAAGCCTAGTCAAGCTCCCCCCCAAAGGTGAAAATCAAATCCTGTTCCTTGTGATTTTATGAGGTAAACACCTTTAACCGTTATATCAGCCTCCAACTCCACCATTTGTGTTAGAATAATTTCTAACTGTAATAGGTTTTGCTGGGTTTTCCAAGTAGATTTTAGGTTGAATGAGGCAGCTTTTTGATCTTACCTCACCAGTGTTGATGTGAAATGGTGAAAACAAGACTGAGCATGTAGATTCACAATTTATGGATATGTTACTCTTGCATATTAACCAGAGTACTACCCCAGATATCTTTTAAAACCAGTGTGGATGACTGGATAGGTGATAGCAATCTTCACTTTTAATATGTGCTGAAAATATGGTTAAATGGAAAATCATTAGAATCCCCCACATAATGTGGCTGATCTTCTTAATGGTCTCCCTGGCTGTAGGCCTTAGTAGGAAAAGAAGTACCTATGAACCAAATGTTTGAAATGGCTCTATATTTTCCTTTTATTGTACCTCATGGGAACAGTGTATTAACACCTTTCTGGACTGTGGTTACTTGTAAATTGGACACACATATTATTTTTGAGTGAATTGCTTGCATCATTTTGACTGCTTCTGAAATGTATATCTCATATGTGTGCATGTTATGTTTTTCTGATTGCAGTTTTTGTATAGTTGCACACCATCCATCATTTACACAGACCTGTGTACAATATATCAATGTGATTTACTTATTGCACTTCTTGCCATAAAATTCCTGCCTAATAACCATAGACATACCAATTACAGAATTTCTGGTGTGCTATAGTACAGTAGGCCATCATGTAATGATAGTTTAGGTAAGTCCCACCTAACCGAGTCAGTCATGAAGTTTTGATTCATGTGGGGGATGAGTGGTCATTCAATGACTAGTTTCCCCAAGTGTCACATTAATTTTCTGGTGCTCTTTTGCAGGACAGCTGCCATTATGTGTATGCATGATATTTACTGTGGAGATTTTCCTCTCCAGATCACTGCTGAAAAGGGGCTATATGCTACTTAATCCAACTTTTCTGGACAAGAAAAAAAAAAATAAAAAAACATTTCTGATCTTGAATGTCTTACTTGGGTCTTTAACGAAACAATGTATCTCCCTTAGTTGAGACAATCATCAAGGGCTCTTTGCCAATATGAGTAGCAAATTAATTATGCCCAAAATGTGTTTACCTCCATCAAAAAATCCAGCAGTCTTTTATTTTAGTCTTTGGTCGATGATCATAGTATCACTGTTTTTTTTCTCTGGCCTTATTATAGCTGCTAGAAATTAAGAAATCCCAATGCGAATTTTTAGATTCTGACTGACACACAAAAAATGTATCTCTAAGGTACCTACTGTGTGTAAAGACCAAGTAAGTACCTCTAGGTTCCCTTTCTGAAAAGCCTCAGATGTTGCCCCAGCTGTAGTAGAGTGGTCCCTGACTTTGAGGTGGACTTTTTCTATAGTGATTATAACACAATTTGATAACCATTTTAGATGGCTACGCTTTCCTTTTGCCTTCAAATGATACAAATCGTTTGTTAGACTTTTTGTTAGAAAAATATGTATTAATGTGTGTATGCTTAATGCCAAATTAATAATCAAGTGTTTTTAATATGCTTTTCATTCTATTTTTCATGCACTGTGATTTATACAAATTGAGTTTCATATGAGACTGAAAAGATGCTTTTCTAAAACTGCAGCATGCTTACTGAAACTTGCAAGTTGCCCTCTGACCTAGTAACTGCTAGCACAGCAATATTCTTGTTTATGCCTTGTGGAAATGTACTTGAGAAGCAGGTGTTAATCTGCTAGGTCAGAAGCATATGAATGAACAATACGCTATATTATAAATGTAATGATTCTAGACAAACAGCCTTGTCCAGAGGATGGGAACCTCTGCAGCTGCAGTAATTTAGAGATAAGGTAGACAAAGGATTATTAACCACAATCACTACAATTCCAGTCTCACATAGACCTACCATGACAGCAAACCAAACACATAATCACACAAAAACATACTTGGAGGCTCTGAATAAAGATCTGCCTAAGCAGCAGAGACCTCCAAAGCAGACACCCAAGCAACCGCTACGCCAAAACAAAACACGTGCAACACATATCTCACAATGCCAGTGTGCCGAACAGTCACAGCCCTTAAGACTAAACAACACACCTGATACACTTGTAATAGATGACTCTATCGTCAGGCACACTGACGTCCCGCTCACCAGGCTGAACAAGGAGAGGGTCACGGTGAGCAGCCTGTCGGGCGCTAGGAACAGACACATAACACAAACACTCAGGTCACTCCAAGGCAAGTACAAATATGACTCAGTCATTGTCCATGCTGGTGTGAATGACCTGAGACGTACCTCCCTGGACTACATGAAAAGAGACATAGAGGAGCTCTCTGAGCATAGTAGCCCAAAATGGTAACCCTCTCTGAGTAGCATCTTACCCTCACCAAGAATGATGCCACAATATGAAGACAAGATGATCAATTTCAACAATTGGCTTAAGTACTGGTGTCATTCAAAGGGGATCCAATGCCTGTCAGCTTGGGATGATATGCTCGACAAGCCACAATGCTTCGCTAAGGACGGCTTGCACCTGTCACCCTGGGCTTTCGGATATTGGCAAAGGCTCTTGCTACCCCCATAGTGCCTTTTTAGGCAAGGCTCAAAAGACAAACCCACCTCCATAGGTATCACAAGGATAAGAAACTAAGAGTAATGCTACTCAACGCCAGAAGTCTAAACCTCAAGATGCATGCACTCAAACTCTCCTTATCATGGAGAACATCGATATCTGTGCAGTAACAGAAACCTGGTTCAGGGCTCGAGAGCACCCCAGCACTACCAGGTTATACCTCATACCATGCTTTTGCCCCAAAACTTGGACCAAACCACAAAAGGAGGGGAGTATCGATATTCATCAAAGATACCCACACCTCCAGGTTGGTGGCAAAGCACAGCATCAGAGACTATCCATGTGCAACTAACAGTGGGTAAAACTGCCTTCCAGTTTATAGCCTGCTACAGACCACCCTCCCAAACCCAGGAACCCCACTCGGCCTTCCTGAGAACACTGGAAAATATGAATGTCTCTCCAAACACCATTATATTGGGCGACTTCAACTACCCAAACATAGACTGGGAGCATTACTCTAGCTCCAACACCCTAGCCCAAAGGTTCCTACAATTTATAAACTCAAATGCTATGGAACAACTTGTTACCACTCCCACAAGAGGGGAAAACATACTGGACCTGATCATCACCAACATGGGGACTCTATGCTCCAGACCAGAAGTGTATCCCTCACTGGTAAGATCAGATCATAAACTAATTTCACTGGATATTCACATCCCAACCCCACCCCCTGCCCAGAAAACCACAGTGAAAAACTTCTCTAAAGCAAATTTCACACTCCTCAAAACCGAGGTGGAATCCTTCAAAGCCCCCGAGCCTGTGGAAAATACGGCCCAGACTGCAGAATCCTTTATAAACGCATTCTATGAACACCTTCAGGAATGTATGGATCACGCGATCCCAAATAAAACCAAGACCCAGTCCTCCAAAGGCAGGCGTCCTGTCTGGTGGACCCCAGCCATAAACAAACTATACAATAGAAGGAGGAAGCTACTAAATGATAGAGCAAAATCCCAAAAAGGGAAGGCATCACTGATCAGTATTAGCAAAAAATTAGAAGTTATGTACCTACCATAATGTTCCATGTTAGCTGTCTTCTCTCGCCTTCTTTCTTGCTGGATGGACTCGGCACTTGCTAAGCTCGAGAGCTAATTTTACCAGCTTGAGGCAACCCTATATCCCATGATGCAAGGCAGAGACTACCCAGATCTCGTTTGGTAGCTAAAGAAATAGTAATATTTTCTTCCAACTGAAGAGGAGGAAGAAAAATAACAATACTAAATAACATCATAACCCTCTAGAAAGGATCAACCTAATCTAGTGACATTAGAAGTTGAACAGCTAGAAAAAGGGAATGACCTCTTAATAGAAGATGCATAATCTTCCCGGTCTGACCAGGCTAGGGGGATGGAGGGGGCGAAGAAAGAAGGCGTGAGAAGACAACTAACATGGAACGTTATGGTAGGTACATAACTTCTAAATGTTAAGTTGTCAATCTCGCCTTCATTCTTGCTGGATGGGACCACGTCCCTAGCACCTCTATCCTGGGTGGTTCAATGGAACAGACTCTTGAGAACGGTGGAACCAAAATTCGCTCTGTCTCTGGAGGCCAAGTCTAATTTGTAATGTGAAACAAAGGTATGAGGAGAGGCCCATGTGGCTACTTCACAAATAGTGTCTATTGGAAGTCTAGCTTGAAAAGCTGTAGATGTAGCTAGAGCTCTGGTAGAATGGGCTTTTGGCTTAGAAATCAACTCTTTGCCTCTGAGCTGATAAATGTAAGTGATCACAGAAGACAGCCATCAAGATAAAGTTACCTTGGAAACTGGAAGGCCTTTCCTGTTCTCTGCATAGGATAGAAACAGTTGATCAGATTTCCTAAAAATTTTAGTTTTGTCCAGATAATATCTGAGCTGGCGGTGAACATCAAGACAATGTAACTTTTGTTCCGCTCTATCAGAATAATTCGGGAAAAACACTGGAAGATCAATGGATTGATTTAGATTCGTCTGCGATGCCACTTTTGGTAAGAAAGACGGATTAGTCCTTAGAGATACCCTATCTTTGTGGAATATTAAATAGGGAGGACGAATGCAGAGAGCATGAAGCTCAGAAACTCTCCTGGCAGAAGTAATGGCGACTAGAAAAAGTGTCTTCCAAGAAAGCAATTTCAAAGAACAGGCAGCTGCAGGTTCAAAAGTGGGAAGGATCAAGGATGTTAAAATTAAATTTAGATCCCACTGTGGTGGGGGGTCTCTAATCGGAGGTTTCAGTAAAAAGAAACCTCGAAGGAATGCCTTGCAAAGTTTATGTGACATAATGTTGTGGTCCAAAAGGCCTATATGAAAATTTGAAATGGCTGCCAGTTGAACTTTCACTGTGGAAGAAGAGGATCCTGAATGAAAAATCTCAGCTAGGAAGTCCAATACTGAATGAATTGGAGCAGTATAGGGGTCTATGTCCCTAGCTTTTGCCCAGAAAGAGAAACGTCGCCATTTACTAGTGTAAATCTTTCTGGTAGAAGATTTTAGGGAAGCTACTATGATATCCCGGACAGGATTAGAAATCATAGGAAGCCTGGCTAAGGATGGAAGTGGAGCAACAAAGCAGTGAGGTTGAGAGAAGGTATGGATTGGTGCAGTTGACCCGACTGGTGGGTCAGAAGATCTGGAACCGGGTCCAGATGCCATGGCTGGGCTGTACCAAGAGATAATGATGTAGGAACGGAAACCATATCTGTCGAGGCCAATAAGGGGCAATGAGAATCAACTTGGCTCTCAAAGCGGTTGCTTTCTGAATTAGCTGAGGTATCAGCGGAAAAGGGGGAAAAGCATAAAGAAGTCCCCGGGCCAATCTTGGGTTAGAGCATCTCTGGGGATGGCCTGGAAGGGGAAGAGAGAGAAGAAGTCTGGGCATTTGCTGTTTTGAGGTGTAGCGAAAAGGTCGCAGCAAGGAAGGCCCCACTTCTGAAAAATCTCTTCCGTCACTGATTGTTTGAGAGACCACTCGTGAGGCATGAGAATAGCTCTGCTCAATCTGTCCGCTATGATGTTGGATTTCCGGGATGTGCGCTATCAGAAACCGGTGAGAAGAGATTGCCCATTGCCAAAGTCTGAGAGCCTCTCGACACAGTGGATAGGACTTGGCTCCGCCCTGTTTGTTTATATACCACACTACGGACATATTGTCCGTATGGACTGCAATAGTTCCCAGGGGAAGAGAGTCGTTGAGGGCTTGCAACCTTAAAAGCACCGCTCTCATCTCCAGGACATTTATGTGCAGATGGTACTCAAAAGGTTGCCAAGTGCCACGGACCATTCTGCCCTGATAATGCCCCCCCCCCACCCGATCAAGGAGGCGTCCGATGTAACCGTGGCAACCGGGGCAAGAGGAACAAAAGGTCTGCCTTGATGGACTTGAGCGGACGATATCCACCAAGTCAGATGCCTTTTGCAAGTTGGAGTTACTATGATCTCGTGACGCATGGGAAGTTGTTGAAAAGACCATTGGGTGAATAGCATCCATTGTAGAAGACGCATGTAAAAGCGGGCAAGGGGAAGAAGTGTTATGGCGCCCGCCATATGACCCAATACCTTCAGAGCAAATCTGGCCTGAATTTTGTTGCTGAGAAGAATCACCTGGACATGTCTTTGAATGTCCAAGATCCTTTGGTCTGTTAACTTTGCTGAAAGTTGTACGGTGTCCAATCTTGCGCCTATAAAAGTAATAGATTGACAAGGTGACAAGGCAGATTTTTCGAAATTTATAGAAATTCCTAGCCCTCTGCAAATGTGAATGGTGTAATCTCTGGCTTGGAGAAGCTGATGCCTGGTGGTGGCAGTGAGGAGCCAGTCGTCTAGATATGGAAACACCTGGAATCCTTGACATCTCAGGTGAGCCGTAACCACTACCATACATTTGGTGAACACTCTGGGGGCTGTAGTGAGTCCAAAGGGCAGGGCTCTGAATTGGAAGTGATTGGTCCCCAGCCGAAAGCGGAGAAATCTTCTGGATCATCTGTGAATTTTTATGTGATAGTACGCATCCTGAAGATCTATCGAGCACATCCAATTGTCCTTGCCCAGAAAGGGCAGAATGGACTGAAGCGTGACCATCCGGAATCTTGATTTCTTTACAAACTTGTTTAGTTTGCTCAGATCTAATATTGGTCTCCAGTCCCCTGTCTTTTTTGGAACTAAAAAGAACCTTGAGTAGATTCCGGATCCTATTTGGTCCACTGGGACTGGCTGGATGGCTTTTTTTACTAGCAGTTTTGATATTTCTAGTACTGCTAGTTCCCTTAAACCGGGTGGAATGTCTGGAAGGGTTCCCTTTTGTTGAATTGGGGTTTGAATAAAGGGAATTTTGTAACCCTCGGATATAATCGACTGTACCCATTTGTCTTGAGAAAGGGAAAGCCAGGCTATTGGGTACAGCGATAATTTTCCCCCGACTGCCTCCGAAGGTGGACAATCGGGCAACATCTCAGGGATGCTGGAAGGGTTTGTCAGAAAGAGGCTCTCTGCTACCCTGATTCTGCGGACCCTCTGCCCCTAGGGTGGCGTCTATTATTGTTACCACCTCTGCCTCTGGGGGTAAACTGACTTCGTGCGTCAGGCGTGACTCCTTGATATTTGCGGAACCACATTTTCCCTCCCTTCTGTCCTTTGGGGTAAGGTCTTGAAGGGGTGGAGAAACGGACTCCTACGGCAGAAAGAGTCTTGCCATCTTGTTCGCATCTAGTCAAAGTGTCTTTCACTTGAGGTCCAAACAAGGTTGAACCATCAAAGGGGGAGTTTGTGAAGGACACCTTGAAGGGGTCTGCAAAATTACAAAGCCGCGTCCAGGACTGACGCCTTAAAGCCACTCCTGTGCCTGCGGCCCTACACACTCCATCGGCTGCATAAGAAATGAGCCGCATGGAGGAGTTAACAATGGAGTTAAGGATTCCTAGCTGTGAGCTAATCTTATCCTGAGACCCAGCAGCTGATGGATCCTGTAAAACTTCTCCCAACTCTTTAAGAACATCTCTTTGAAGGCGGGTGAAGTGGCATAAGTAGTTCAGCGATCTCATGGCAAAAGTCGCTGAAGAAAAAATCCGCTTGCTGTACCTGTCCATAGTCCTAGAGTCCTTGTTAGGAGGATGGACAGGTACTGAAGGATCAGCTAGTTCCTTCTTGGTGGCAGCAGCCACCACCATGGCATCAACTGGGACACCCTTTGTTAAATATTGTCTATCTGGTGGGGCCGTAATAAATTTTGAAGGCCTCCTAGGGACAGGTTCCACTGAATCCGGAGCCATCCATGCCTTCCGAGCCACTACCTCCATAAGAGGGTCGAAGGCAGAGACACCAAGGAGGTGGAGGGTCGAGATCCGAATGCCTCCAGGTATACTGACTCATCCTCGGAAGGATTAAGGGAGGGCCAGTTCCCCCTCTGCTTAAGGAGTTCAAGGATGTCTGAGAATGAGACATTCTCAGAGGAGGACCTTGGGGATCCCTCCGACTCATCCAGGTCAGTATCAGATGTAGTAGACTCAGGGGAGTCTAAATGTTTCCTCTTACATGTCCTCTTATGCGGGGGTTCACCTGACGGATCAGGAGAAGCCTCGGAAGAGGAAGATATTCCCAATGGGGAAACCTGAGGTGTTGGATCTCTGGCTCCGGGAGCAAGAGAGTGGGAAGAGACGTCAGCAGGCACTGTAGTGGGAGGAGCTGATGGAACTGTCCGTTGACTAAGCCCAGGGGCTAGTACACTCCTCATCACCTCAAAGGCTCCCCCGTCAGAGAGACCAGAAAGTTCCCGCTCCGAAGAGATAGGAACCCCAGGCCTCACCGAGAGGGAAGGCTCCGAGGCAGATGTCGGGGCCGAGCTCACCAACGCCGAAGCTCCGAGAGGGAGAATGGGGCTGGACAAGGGTCCGATGCCACTCGCCCCCTCGGAGCCAATGAGAGGGACCAGACGCCCGGATCCCTCCAATGAAGGCCTCAAGGGGGAAATCGGAGCAGAGGACGACGGAGCCGAAAGGGGTGGTATCGGCTCCAAAGCTACAACGGTGACGGTTCCGAGGAGCTCCGGCTCCGAGCTCTGTAAGAGAGTCGAAGGAGGAATGTTTGGTGGATGTGAAATAGCTACCGCCTGTTGAGATGGGCTATGGAGTATTTGGGCCAATGCCTGAGACTTTAATAGTCTACTCACCACTCTCTCGAGGTCGTGATATCAGACAGCCTGGACGATCGAGAAGAATGGCTCTGATGGCTCCGCTCCGAGAGCAGGGGTGATCTCGGAGTCGAACATATCGACTCTAATGAAGGGGATCGAGATCTCTTTTTTGAGATCGATGGAGCCAACGGAGCCGAAGATACGTCGGCTCCAGCCGGAGCCGACATTGAATGTCTAGATTGGGCAGTATCGGCACCGGATGGAGCCGATACTGAGACTGCTAAGGGGGAAGGATCGGCTCCGGCCGGAGCCAATCTCGACCCTGGTGAAGGTGAACCAGAAGCCGACGGCTTGGAACTCTCAGCCGAAGGCTTAACAGGTTTCGAGGGCTTCCCCGGCGCCGACTTAGTCGGGGAGCTCTCGGACTTTAATAAGCCCCTTAATATCAACTTATTTCTTCACTCCTGCAGGACTCTTGGGCTGAAGGCATGACAGATAGCACAAGAGTCCTGCAAGTGCAAAGGTCCCAGGCAATAAACACAAGAAGTGTGACCGTCTGTCAGAGACATCTTCTGACAGCACGAGTTACACTTCTTGAAGCCTGAGACCTTAGTGCCCTTTGACATAACTGTATCGAGGAAACACAATACACTAACACACACACAAAAACATCCAATCCAACAATTTAAAATAAACAGGGATAACACAAAGTCATACACAAACAATCCCTGACAGGAAAAAATTTAGGGAGGGAAAGGCCTAAGGCCTAAGCTAGGGAAAGGGGATTAATAACTCGAAAAGAAGGGAACACTAATGGGAATAGGGTTAAAGTAAGCGTTAAGGTTAACAAAAAACAAATATATATATAAATTTAAAGGGGGGTAGACGAAAGTCTCAAATCTAGTCACTTAACTGGAGCTGGTAAAAGAAGGCACCTCGTTAGCGAAGCGGCAAACGAGATTTGGGTAGTCTCCGCCTTGCATCATGGATATAGGGTTGCCTCGAGCTGGTAAAATTAGCTCTCGAGCTTAGCAAGTGCTGAGTCAGAGCCGAGGATCGGCTCTGAACCCATCCAGCAAGAATGAAGGCAAGATTGACAACTTAACATCTACGGGCACTCATAAAATTGTCTAAGGCCAGCTTCGAGAGAAAAATTGCACAGGACACTAAGGATAATCACAAGGCTTTCTTTAGTTATGTTAGGAACCTGGGTGGTAATTCCCAGATATGCTCAGAATTAGTCCAAAATGACAAAAAATACACCAAACCTACAGACATTGCCAACATCCTAGCTGACAGGTTCAGCGCAAACTTCTCCCCCCTCCCCACCAAAAAGTCAAATATCTATCCCAGCAGAGTGCTGCCCCCCTGACATCTCAGATGCTCAGGTAAGAGCCGCACTCTCCTAAGCAAAAAACACAGCATCAATGGGACCAGACGGTGTCCCGGGCTGCATCCTACATGAACTCCAAGAAGAGCTAAACCCAAACATAAAACTACTGTTCAATCTCAGCCTTACTACAGGATATGTGCCCAAAGAGTGGCGTACAGCAACAGTGGTCCCTCTCCATAAAGGTGGTGCCTCAACGGATCCTGGAAACTATTGCCCCATAAGCCTGACTAGCTTGGTCTGCAAAGCTATGGAAAGGGTCATCATAGACCTCATAAATAAAGATATTTTGGGACCTACAGACACTGGATCCTACCCAGTTCGGCTTTGTTAAGGGCAGATCCTGCCTCTTAAACCTGGTTGATTTCTTTGAAACAGTCACCAAGGCCATTGACGAGGGGAAGGTGGTCCACACAGCCTACCTGGACCTCGCAAAAGCCTTCGATACAATACCCCACTCGGGCATTATAGATAAGCTCACCAGCTTAAATATAAACCCCTATGTCATTAGATGGATTGCAAACTGGCCCAAGGACAAAACCCACATGGTTAGAATTGCTGGAGCCATGTCAGACTCCAAACCAGTTACAAGTGGTGTCCCACAAGGCTCAGTCCTGGGACTTCTCTTGTTCGGTATATATTTCTCGGAGGTACAGGCCAACACGGAAGGACTGTGGCTGACCAAGTTCGCAGATGACTGCAAACTGGGCGCCATAATCGACTCTCCAGCCGACACAAGCATCCTCCAAAAGGGCCTCATAGAAACAGACAACTGGTGCCAGAGCCATGGCTTCAAGCTAAATGCCAAAATGTGTATAGTCATCCCCTTTGGCAAAAACAAAGTGCCCACAAATTACCACATAGGTGGTAATCCATTAAGTACAGAAGAAGTAATTAGGGACCTGGGGACCCAAGTTGATAGCAATCTCTCATTTGACAACCACGTGTCCAAAGTGGTTAGAAAAACATTTTATATAGCCCACCTAATCATGAAGGGATTCACATCTAGATCAGGGGAAGTCATCGTGCCTCTTTACTCATCCCTCATCAGGCCCATAATTGAGTACAATGCCCCTTTTGGGATGTACCTTACCAGACACCTGCAGCAACTGGAAAGACCCCAAAAGTACCTCACCAAGAGGATCAAAGGGCTCAAACAGATGCCATATGCTGCCCAGTTAAAGAAACTCCAGCTCTACTCAGTGGCATACCGCCTGTTCAGAGGCAATCTGTGCCTGACGTATAAAGCCATGTCCAAACCGGAATTAATGGACATGCTGCACCCCAGAAAATCCAAATCCCATCGAGCTACACACTCGAGAGACTTGAACCTCAGCACTGAAATAAATAGGACATGCTGGAGGGACAGATTCATAACCCAGAGGCTCCCTTCACACTGGAATAAAATCCCAGTCCAGGTTAGGCAGAGTCCATCATTGACTCTCTTCAAGAGGAATCTTGATGAGTGGATGGGAGATCGTAGGTTTACCCCGGGTATCACTTCTGTGTCATTGTTAGACAGAGGCACAGTATACTAACCTCGAAAAAGGGCATAGCAAAATAAATTTAAAATGGGTGGCGAAAGCCAAACACATTCTGGCTAGGCTTATAAATGCCCTAGGGCAGATAGCCTAGTATGAACCTATGAACCTATTATAGAAATGAACTGCTAGCATTGTGCTTGATTTAGCCGTAGTATCTTGAATGTAACATAACACTGAAAGTAACCAAGGCCATGTTGTTTTCGTCAGGAAGTTTCACACAAAAATTGTTTAAATCAGCAGAAAATCATGGGAAAGATGGTCAGCAGATGATGATGAAAAGGTGGTAATCTGTTACGTCAGCATGGTAGGACAGGATTAATTTGATAACCTATAAAAATGAATGCATTTCCTGTTTCTGGTTAGACAAACTCTGTATTAGCACGTTTTTGTCTCCTTGCTGCAAGATTAAAGTGCCTTAACCTGAACCAACCGTGTTTTGATCATTTTTAAAGTATATTTTTCCTTTGGCACTTTTTAAAAAGCTTACTTTGAGATCAGCTAAAGTCAGGCTTCAACTCTGCTGACATAAGTACTACAACTACAATGTCATCTGCTAGACTAACTCTCATAACTTCTTCTTCTTCTTCTTCTTTTCTTTTTTCGGTTAGGGCCGCTTCTTAGCGGATCACCTTGTCCGCGCATTGATTGGCAGTGGAGTTTTTACAGTGTCGAGTTGCCAGCCAACCTTCCACAGAAGGCACACCACACGCACACCTAGGGCCAATTTAGAGTGTCCAATCCACCTGCAGCATGTCTTTGGGATGTGGGAAACCGAGCACCCGGAGGAAACCCACGCGACCACAGGGAGGACATGCAGACTCCGCACAGAAGGCACCCCAGCCGAGGATCGAACCGGAGAACCTCTTGCTGTGAGGCAGCAATGCTAACCACTGCAACACCATGGCCGCCCAGACTAACTCTCATAACAGTTTACAATATTTAGGAAAACTATTAAACAATAAGTCACAGGTAGTGTTTGCTAAGCATGCAAATCCATTAGAAAATAAATTAACAATCCCATTAGTCAGCATGGTCAATTTACTAACAGTCATAATATATAGTATTAGGAAAAGAAATTAAAATTCTGATGTCATATAATGCCCGCGTGGCCTTCCTTCGTAGAAGTGCACATTCAATTAAAAATATAGAACAAATTAACCTATGAGATTTTTCTGTCCAGGAGGGCTCAAGTGCTCCAAGGGAGTCGGTCATTAAGAACATGTGCTATTACGTGCAAAATGCAACTCTAGTTTATGCAAAATGCAACTCTAGTAAGTGCAAGTATAGTTCTGTGTTAATTTAAACATGTGCTTACTTATCTCCTTATGCTCTGATTTATGAGCGTCTAAAAAACACCTTGTTTTCCCATTAAACTAATGGCGCAAACTCATGCCTGACCAAATGATGGACCGATTTGGCAGCCCTTCTGCTGCTGATGTACATGTCAGACACTTAGAGCAAGAAATTAGCACAAAACCTAAACCACGGGGGAAAAACAGTGAAAATGGGTTGCTGGAATTACAAGTACACCCATCGTTCGTAAAAGGCAAATTTTCATATTGTAAGAGTAAAACGACGGGTCGTTGATGGTAGAGAACGTAATCAGCAAATATAAAAAAAAGACTTAACATAAAAATTACCACAACTCAGGATTTACATAAAATAAGCAGATTGATCAGCTGCATAGTTATTACCGGAGCAAAGACGCAGCTAAGTAGGAACTTAAAACCTAAGCGAATTTGACACTGGGAGCCAAAACAGGATTGGAATCAAAGAACTACAGGATGTTTGAAAGAAAAATTACACTGTGGGTGGGAATGGGAGTGACGAAGTAAAATGGGCATTAATTCAGTGAGCTGTTACGACCCGAATTTTCAACACTGGGATTGTCCCTTTAAGAGATACCAGCAATGCTAAGAAGAGCTACCTAACTGTAGATGGAAAAGGGAAGAAGTGAAAGTTTTGGCTAAAAATATGGCTAAAGTGTTTAAAAGATACAATAGAAAGGGAATAGGCTAGAGTACATTAGAAATGAGGAAAAAAGGTGATTTAAAAGAAATTTTCTACTTAAATGAATAAGGCTTGACAGCATAACAAAAAGCCATGTCTGAAGCTGAAAGTGGCAAATGAGATCTGAGGTAATCTACCCTAAGCATTATGGGTAAAAGTGAGTTTTGGAATCCAAAGTAAAAGATCTGAGTTTCAGGCTTCGGAACAGAACCCACACACATTGATGACAAAATGACTGACAACTTCAGATCATACTATTAGAAGAACTTGAACAAAACTTTTGAATGCTCTTTTGAAAACACAGTCTGCAAAGGAGATCTCGCAGTCAAGTGTGAGATTCTTAACACTTTGAAAAAGACTCTGCAAAAATAAATAAGTCATCTAAATAAGGAAAATGTAAATATGCTGTAGTCTGCATTAGGCTGTTACTGGGGCAAAACACTTTGTGAATATCCTTGAAGCAGTGGATAACCCCAAAGGGTAATGCAGAGAAATAAAAGTGTAATCCTAACACAGAAAAATCTTAAGAAATGTAACTAGAGGCTATAAGAATGTGATGATAAGCATATTTTAAATCTAGGGTTGTTAACAAGCTAAAAGGAGGACATTAGTGGAACAGATCATGATGGGATACCATTTTGAATGTTGGGACTTTTATAAATGGATTTAAAAAGGAAAGATCAAAGACTGATTTCCAAGATACTTCTTTTTTGGGAACAAGAAACGTTCTTGAATAAATACCTTTCCTTGTCAGTGAAAGAGGGACTGCTTCAATTATCAGAGTCAACAGATGCTGAATGACAAAACAGGAAAAAAGTTTGATTTGGTGGATAAGGGGGGATCCTCCGAAAAGGAGAAAGAAACTCCCACTGTCATCTGTATCCCTGATGTATCACTCAGAATCCATTTTCAAAAAAAAAGAATTGGATTTAACCAATTTTTTGCTGAAAGCCCCTCCCAAAGAAATGGAATTTTCCAAAGAAAACCCCTTAACAGGACAACGGGTTTCTTGAAAAAATTCTACCCCAGCAGAGTGCTGTGACATCTCAGATGCTCAGGTAAGAGCCGACTCTCCAAAGCAAAAGCATCACGGGGACCAGACGGTGTCCCGGCTGCATCCTACATGAACTCCAAGAAGAGCTAAACCCAAACATAAAACTACCAAGTTCAATCTCAGCCTTACAGGATATGTGCCCAAAGAGTATGTGACAGCAACAGTGGTCCCTTCCATAAAGGTGGTGCCTCAACGATCCTGAAACTATTGCCCCATAAGCCTGACCTCTGGTCTGCAAAGCTATGGAAAGGGTCATCATAGACCTCATAAATAAAGATATTTTGGGGACCCACAGACACCGGATCCTACCCAGTTCGCTTTGTTAAGGCAGATCCTGCATCTTAAACCTGGTTGATTTCTTTGAACAGAAGTCACCGCTGGCCATTGACGAGGGAAGGTGGTCCACACAGCCTACCTGGACCCTAAAGCCTTTCATACAACACCCCACTGGCATTATAGATAAGCTCACCAGCTTAAATATAAACCCCTATGCGTCACTAGATGAATTGCAACTGGCTCAAGGACAAACCCACATGGTTAGAATTGCTGGAGCCAAGGTCAGACTCCAAACCACAGTTACAGTGTCCCACAAGGCTCAGTCCTGGGACTTCTCTTGTCTCGGCATATATCGGAGGTACAGGCCAACACGGAAGGACTGTGGCTGACCAAGTTCAAGATGACTGCAAACTGGGCCATAACTCCACTCTCCAGCCGCACACAAGCATCCCTCCAAAAGGGCCCCCATAGAAACAGACAACTGGAAGCAGAGCCATGGCCCGCTAAATGCCAAATGTGTATAGTCATCCCCTCTTTGGCAAAACAAAGTGCTCCACAAATTACCACACATAGGTGGTAATCCATTAAGTACAGAAGAAGCACAGGACCCAGACCCAAGTTGATAGCAATCTCTCATTTGACAACCACGCGGTCCAAAGGGAGCTAGAAAACATTTTATATAGCCCACCTAATCATGAAGGGATTCACATCTAGATTAGGGAAGTCATCGTCTCTTTACTCATCCCTCATCAGGCTCATAATTGAGTATACGCCCTTTGGGATGCACTCCACAGGACACCTGCAGCAACTGGAAGACCCCAAAAGTACCCTCACCAAGAGGATCAAAGGGCTCAAACAGATGCCATATGCTGCCCAGTTAAAGAAACTCCAGCTCTACCTTCAGTGGCACGCCTGTTCAGAGGCAACTGTGCCTGATCGAGCAAAGCCATGTCCAAACCAGAATTAATGGACATGCTGCACCTCAGAAATCCAAATCCCATCGAAGCTACACACCTCGGTGAGACTTGAACTCCTCAGCACTGAAATAAATAGGACATGCTGGAGGGACAGATTCATGTAACTCAGAGGTTCCCTTCACTCTGGAATAAAATCCCAGTCCAGGTTAGGCAGAGTCCCTCATTGACTCCTCTCTCAAGAGCAACCTGATGAGTGGGATGGGAGATCAGGCTTCCACCTCGGTATCACTCTGTGTCACGTTACAGAGGCACAGCATACTCAACTCCTCAAAAAGGGCATAGCAAAACAAATTTAAAATGGGTGGCTAAAGTTAAACACATTCTGGCTAGGCTTATAAATGCCCTAGGGTGAGCAGCTCAGTATGAACCTATGAACCTATATTAGAGAAATGAACTGCTAGCACTGTGCTTGATTTTAGTCAGTAGTATCTTGAATGTAACATAACACCTACAGTAACCAAGGCCATGTTGTTTTCCTCAGGAAGTTTCACAATGTCTGTTTAAATCAGCAGAAAATCATGGGAAAAGATGGTCAGCAGATGATGATGAAAAGGTGGTAATCTGTTACGGGCCAGCATGGTAGACAGGATTAATTTTATAACCTATAAAAAATGAATGCATTTCCTGTTTCCTGGTTAGACAAACTCTGTATTAGCACGCTTTTGTCTCCTTGCTGCAAGATTGTGCGCCTTAACCTGAACTCACCGTGGTTTTGATCATTTTTAAAGTATATTTTTCCTCTGGCACTTTTAAAAGCTTACTTTGAGATCAGCTAAAGTCAGGCTTCCAACTCTGGCTGACATAAGTACTCACAACTACAATGTCATCTGCTAGACTAACTCTCATAACAGTTTACAAATATTTAGGAAAACTATTAACAATAAGTCACAGGTAGTGTTTGCTGGGCATGCAAATCCATTAGAAAAAAAAATAAATTAACAATCCCATTAGTCAGCATGGTCAATTTACTAACAGTCATAATATAGTATTAGGAAAAGAAATTAAAATTTGATGTCATATAATGCTCACAGGCCTTCCTCGTAGAAGCTGCACATTCAATTAAAAATATAGAACAAATTAACCTAAGGAGATTTTTCTGTCCAGGGAGGGGCCCTTCCAAGTGCTCCAAGGGAGTCGGGTCATTAAGAACATGTCACGCAGCAAAATGCAACTCTAGTTTAAGTAAAATGCAACTCTGTGCTAGTTCTGTGTTAATTTAAACATGTGCTTACTTATCTCCTTATGCTCTGATTTATGAGCCGCCTAAAACACCTTGTTTTCTCCCATTAACCAATGGCTACAAACTCATGCCCGACCAAATGATGGACCGATTTGGCAGCCCTTCTGCTGCTGATGTACATGTCAGACACTTAGAGCAAGAAATTAGCACAAAACCTAAACCACGGGGGAAAAAACAGTGAAAATGGGTTGCTGGAATTACAAGTACACCCAGGCCCCTTTCTGTCCAGTATTTAAGTCACAGATGTTAAGAATGACATACACATCCTGTGTCCAAACTGCTGTCTGGAAGACTACAGACTGTGGGCAATCACTGACTCTAACTGTGATACTAGTATAATTCAGACAATATCAACACATACCAAAGATTGCTGCCACAGCCATCACAACACATGAGATGAAACAAAAACATGGTGGGATTTGTTACATTATGAAAAAAAATGCACAACCCAATGATAATGTAGATATCACACCCTATAAGCAGACCATGTGGTATGTGATCTGTGTCCTGGGGTAGATGGTATGTGGAACATCCACCAGCATGCAGCCACAGTGGTGCCTACTCCCTTGTATGTAACACAACTGCTGAGTATGTGCAGGACATCCACATCCAAGGCCATAAAACCTCCACAGTTCACAGCCTTCATGAAACCAATAACTGAGTACAATGCACCCATCTTCATGCACCTCCCTACACATCTTCCAGTGATGTGTAACTAAAGTGTACCACCTTTGTCACAGTGAGCTCTCACACATCTTATTGACCATACCTAGGTATTCCTTTTGTTGCATAAACATTACTGTCTGATGGTGTGGAACACCCACCAAGGTGTTATACCAGATGCATGAGTGATACCTGTTCCAGTGATGCACACAGTACATGTAGACATCACACCCTATAAGCAGACCATGTGGTATGTGGCCTGTGTCATGATATGTGAACAGGCTGAAAGCCCTGTCACTTTACTCTGTATCTTATAGGCTGCTGAGAGGTGACTTGTGCCTGGCATATAGGGCAATCTCCAACCCCACCCTAATAGAAATCATGCATATCCGCAAGTCAAATGGCTCAAGAGTCACTTGCTCTAGGGATCTCAACCTAGCTTGTGACATTAACAGATTAAACTGGAGAGACAGATACATCTCCCAGAGACTGCCACTTCTCTGGAATAGACTCCTTATTCATGTAAAGCAGAGCTTCTCACTGACCCTATTCAAATGCAATGTGGATAATTGGATGGGAGACCGCAAATTCGTGGGGTATCTGGAGTTGATCACAGACCCACTCTGTTCATAAATTCATTCTGTGAACTACCCAAAAAAAATGGGGATACCTGGGATTAACATGGCTAGGCTTGTAGGCTCTAGGGCCGCTAGCCTAGTAACCTCCTATAAGCCTGTGAACCTATAAACATATATAGCTGTTTGACAACATATATATATACATACATATATATATATATATATATATATATATATATATATATATATATATATGCCATGCACACTAGTCAAATAGCTTGGATTCATCATAATATGTCACATACAGGTATAACACTGTCCCTCCAGCAGATGTTACAGTGGCAGGATGGTGTGCTTGATTACCGTCATAGATTGCTGACATATCATAATAGTTGTACATTTGTGTTCATGCAGAACCATCTATGATCACTCAGAATCACATATGTTATATCAGAGACATGGGATTACTGGTGGTATTATTCTGATATTGTCGATATAGTTGCATGGTTTTGCTTACTGTTGTCCATGAGCCTATAATTGTGCCCCTTGTTGGAAACCTCTGCTGACATTGTAGTCATATTCAGGCAAATCAGATTGCAGAGATTCACAATATGCACCCAACCTGGATTGTATTTTACATCCTTGATAGATGTCCTTTCCATTGTTCATGTCAGGATGCTTATATCACAAAGACATTTTCTCCATTGTTATGTCACCTTGTCTGACAGTTACATAATAGACATTTCACTATGCAGTCCGTACTGTGCCATGTTGATATGTGATTAGTGTTCCTGCTACAAGTGCCTTCCATTTACATGCCCTCATCTGCTGTACATTACAATTTTTCACCTGTCCTCTTTCCCTGTGTTCATTCCTACAATTCATCTGTGTATCCCTATTCAATACAAACACTTCCCCTGACTGTTTTATGACAGTCCATGTACCATTAGAGATCATTTATACAACTTTTGTACAGAATGCCTGGAATAGGATTCCTCAATACTCTGCACTGTATACATTGCCCTGTAATGTGTTAGGACCACATACATTACTACAGACCTTGGTAATCATTGCGGCATTCTGCTCAATCCTGCTAACCTAGTTTGCTCATAGGTAAACAGGTCTGCTGTCCATGTTGTTTTACATGGTTTCCTGGCCAACAACACAATTGCCAGACATGACACCACTCTTGTTTACATTTAAACACAGTGCGAGGCATGAATATTTATTGAATCCTGCTGACAATGCATCTGCTTTCTTAGTTGCTGTACACTGGCTGTCAGGCAAGTTACAGGTTGTAATAAAAAAATCTTCCAATGCTGAAAGTACAGGAGGAACAGGAGTGGGTACAGGAAATTTCATCTGTTAACAAATCATAATATTTTTTTCAAGGATGCTTAAATATCAGTATATTCCCACTGAAACAACTGGTTCATACTAGATATGGTTTTAGAAAAAGAAATATCCGCAAAAGAAACATTCTCCTCAGAATCAGTCATCTGTGGAAAGCAAGCAAAAGTTGTTCTCTCAAAGTCACTTTCCTGTTCATTAGGTTCATAGATACTTACTAGGCTATTGATCCTTGAGGATCTTCATAAGACTCACCATACATTCCCATGACATTTTTAGCCCTTATATTTAAGTATGAATAATCCACAGATGTGCAGAAAATTTACATATTGTCCGTATCTATGAGGGACAAGGGTGCTAAACCAGAGTTGAATTTGTAGTTACCCATCTATTCATCCAGATTACATTTGTATAGTGTGCTTTGCTTTCTGTAAAGATGAAGATGATTCTAATGAAGTGCCATTCTTTTTTTACATATCTATCCCTCCAACATGTTCTATTTGTGATGCCAAAAAAGATTTAGACCTCCTGAGCGGGTACTTATGCTGCCATTGGACTTGTGAATGTGCAGTAGGTCTGACAGGATATGGTCTGTTGAGGCTCAATACATGAGGCAAAGATTGCCCCTCAGTAGCCTGTATGACAATGAGATAAAGGACAAGGCTTTGAGATGGTCCGTACAGTTTTTATGATGCAGGTCCTCTTTGTAAGGCAGCGTACTGGGCATTCAATTGTGTCAAATGTCTGAATAGGTACATTCCAAAGGGAGCATTATACTCAATGATCGGCCTGAGTGTGAAATTCAATGGAATGATCACATTCCTGGACCTGGATGCTATGCCCTTAGTAATAAACTGTAGAATGAAAAGCACTTTATTACAGTAATAGATATGTGGTAATCAAAGGACAATTCATCATATACATAAGTTCCCAGGTCCCCAACTACTGGAGCAATTTGCAAGGGTCTGTTGTAAATGTGATAGTTACAAGGGACTTCTTTCTTTCCAAAGGAAATTATAATACATTTTTGGCATTCAATTTTAGTCCATGGTTTGACACCAGCTATTCATCTGGGAAAGGCCCTCTTGGAGGATAATAGTGCATTTAGGGGAGTTTACGATGACATCAAGTTTACAATCATTTGTAAATTTAGTCAGCCATAAGCCCTTAACAGCAGCTTTGACTTCCAAGACATAAATGCCAAAGAGGGTTGACTCAGGAACTGAACCCTGGGGTACACCACTAGTAACAAGTCTTTTGGAGGGGTTAGAGCCACCCACCCTACCTTCATATGTTCTTTTTGTGAGCCAATCTGTATCCAGAGTTGCAAAGGGATTGACATTTAGCCGCTTTGTTCTTTACAGATTTAGCTGAAGACCATCCCAGAGAAAGTACAGCTGCCTCATCAAAAGGTCTCTTTCCCTGACTATATTGAGCAACATCTCCCAGAATGTCTCCCTATCCCAGAAAAGATACATATATACATACAAATGTTTCAAGCACGGGCATTAAAGCCCTTCTAGCCTGCCAATATGCCAAAACATTTGTTCCCATAATAAATGTCCAGGCTTTTCTTAAAAATATCTAAACTAGTACTTGCTTTAATGTAATTTGGTAGTCTGTTCCAAGCATCAGTTACTCTGTCAGAGAACCAATTAGTACACTTCTCATTCCTATAGAATCTTCTACATAGGTTATCTGACGATTCTCTAGTACCTTTTGATAACCCCAAACATTCCCAGAGGTAGTTGTCTCTAAATGAATAAGATCTCCTCTTAAATATCTGTAAGAGACACTGTACAAGTTCAGATATTTTAGTCTTTCATAATAACTTAGATTTTCACATCCATGGATGCCATTGGTATATTTCCGCCGTACTCTTTCCAGTTTATTCATGCTTGTTTTCCTATAGGGTTTCCATATTGTTATTCCATACTCAAGTTTGGGTCTAATGTAACTAACAAAGAATGACTTCATCATGTTTGATTTCCTAGACTTTATAAATCTTTTTATACAATGTATAGTTCTATAACTGTCATAGGCCAATTGATGACATCATTAGAAAAACTCATAGCTGAATCCACCCATATACACAGGTCCTTAAATGAGTCTACAGTTTCAATCACTGTGTGCTGTATTAAATATTTACCTTTCAGTCTATGTATCCCAAATCTCATATGCTTAGTTTTTGATGTATTTATCAACATATTATTCTCCTGTGCCCAAATGGTCAATTTAGTCAAATTATTTTGCAGACATGCCTTATCTATAACACTTGTAATCAGTTTACACAATTTTAGGCCGTCAGCATATAGACTGTAGAACACCTCAGATGAAAAAGTAAGGTCTGAAAGATACAATCTAAACAAGTAAGAGCCTAGTACAGAGCCCTGTGGGACACCTTGACTGTAACCAAGGATTTCACCTGTCCAGTTGGTGTGTAATACTTGTACTTATTTGTAAGCCATGCAGCTATCCATCTTATCAACAGTACATCAATACCTAGTTGTACTAATTTATTAATCAGTGTTTTGTGCATGACCCTGTCAAATGCTGAAGTTAAATCTATATAAATCACATCACATTACAATTTTTCATTAATAAGATGGTTCTTCCATGCCCATATCAGTCACTAGAATAGCCAAAGGAAACCAGAGAGGTAAGTGAGTGGTCTGAGAAATGACTAATGGCCACTGCAGTCACCCACCATCAGCTGAGGCATTGGCTGAGCCCACAGAGTCATCAAGAAGTCTCTGCTAAGTTGTTTTTTTAATTTTTAAGTACAGAGAGAGATGGACCAGCTGAAGAAGGGTAAGTATTCATGCTGTGACCTAGCAGGACATCTCAAATGTGATAAGCTTCATAGGAACAAGTCAGTCAGAAGGTAAGTTGTCAAACAGTGTTAACAAGCAGCACTCTTACACTTGCACTCACACACACACACAGTTCTCAAACACAGTACTGTATAACCAACCACTAAATTTCCTTCAGAAACCTCCTGTTTCAAAATTCAGCCTGACAGACAAAAAATGGCAGGTAAGTTGTCACACAGTGAACACAAGCACTAACATAGCCTGTAGTTCCTGCCTAAATAAAACACTTCCTAACTCTAAAATGTCTAATAAAATAAATAATGTTAACATAAACAGTACCTTTCTCATAAAAATTGCCACCAAAATAGCTTAAAGCTAAAAACAGAGATCCTTAACAGGAAACTTCCAATATTAGTAAGATATCAAGTTTCTTAAAGAAGAAATACCACTAAAAAGCCATGGTAAAATAAAAAAAACAGCAACTTTTTTTTAACAAGGCAGTATTCTGTGTGGAAGGGGTTCCCATTGGAGACTTATGTGCCAGAATCAAAGCTAAGGGTCAGCTGCTGCTCCTGTGACACCTCTGAGCTACTGCTGGATGAGGCGGCAAGAAAGTACTGAAGAAATCTTCAGTCTGACTGCTGATTTCCCTACACAAGACTGACCAATCAGAAGTCACAGTGAAGGTATGAGAGAAAGCCAGAGCCTTTGGAAGCTGAGCAGTTGTTGCATTTTTTAGGACACAATTCATAAGTCAAGTTGCTTCTCTCCATAGAAAGTTTACAAAATAAAGACAGAAGATGATTTTGAATGTAGGCCCTTATGGTGAATAATAGCAACCATACATAGTATTAAATATATACAGTAGACAGAAAATATTTTAAGAATGAAGCCAACATAGGAATGTAGAAAGAAGATTTTACCAAAAGGGATGGGTGTAAGTAGGGACCTAAAAATAGACAGGAGGGAGCTAGGCTTTATTTGAGAAAATTAGCTAAGGAGCCATGATATTTGGAGCAAATAACTAGGTATGGAAATGTAAAAGAGTGAGATAAGGTTAAACACAAGTTTGAGCATCTTTCCTACCAGGGACTGATAATAGTGTATTGTCAAAGAGAAAAGGATAAGGGAGTGTTATGTTTTATATGTTATGTCATGTAAACTGTTTTTGTGGTACAGGTTCATAGGTTCATAGGTTCATACTAGGCTATCTGCCCTAGGGCATTTATAAGCCTAGCCAGAATGTGTTTGGCTTTCGCCACCCATTTTAAATTTATTTTGCTATGCCCTTTTTCGAGGTTTGTATACTGTGCCTCTGTCTAACAGTGACACAGAAGTGATACCAGGGGTAAACCTACGATCTCCCATCCACTCATCAAGATTCCTCTTAAAGAGAGTCAATGAGGAACTCTGCCTAACCTGGACTGGGATTTTATTCCAGAGTGAAGGGAGCCTCTGGGTTATGAATCTGTCCCTCCAGCATGTCCTATTTATTTCAGTGCTGAGGTTCAAGTCTCTCGAGCGCGTAGCTCAATGGGATTTGAATTTTCTGAGGTGCATCATGTCCATTAATTCCGGGTTGGATATGGCTTTATACGTCAGGCACAGATCGCCTCTGAACAGGCGGTATGCCACTGAGTAGAGCTGGAGTTTCTTTAACCGGGCAGCATATGGCATCTGTTTGAGCCCTTTGATCCTCTTGATGAGGTACTTTTGGGGTCTTTCCAGTTGCTGCAGGTGTCTGGTAAGGTACATCCCAAAAGGGGCATTGTACTCAATTATGGGCCTGATGAGGGATGAGTAAAGAGGCACGATGACCTCCCCTGATCTAGATGTGAATCCCTTCATGATTAGGTGGGCTATATAAAATGTTTTTCTAACCACTTTGGCCACGTGGTTGTCAAATGAGAGATTGCTATCAACTTGGGTCCCCAGGTCCCTAATTACTTCTTCTGTACTTAATGGATTACCACTTATGTGGTAATTTGTGGGCACTTTGTTTTTGCCAAAGGGGATGACTATATAATTTTTGGCATTTAGCTTGAGGCCATGGCTCTGGCACCAGTTGTCTGTTTCTATGAGGCCCTTTTGGAGGATGCTTGTGTCGGCTGGAGAGTCGATTATGGCACCCAGTTTGCAGTCATCTGCAAACTTGGTCAGCCACAGTCCTTCCGTGTTGGCTTGTACCTCCGAGAAATATATACCGAACAAGAGAAGTCCCAGGACTGAGCCTTGTGGGACACCACTTGTAACTGGTTTGGAGTCTGAAATGGCTCCAGCAATTCTAACCATGTGGGTTCTGTCCTTGAGCCAGTTTGCAATCCATCTAGTGACATAGGGGTTTATATTTAAGCTGGTGAGCTTATCTATAATGCCAGATTGGGGTATTGTATCGAAGGCTTTTGCGAGGTCCAGGTAGGCTGTGTGGACCACCTTCCCCTCGTCAATGGCCTTGGTGACTGTTTCAAAGAAATCAACCAGGTTTAAGAGGCAGGATCTGCCCTTAACAAAGCCGAACTGGGTAGGATCCAGTGTTTGTAGGTCCCCCAATATCTTTATTTATGAGGCCATGATGATCCTTTCCATAGCTTTGCAGACCAAGCTAGTCAGGCTTATGGGGCGATAGTTTCCAGGATCCATTGAGGCACCACCTTTATGGAGAGGGACCACTGTTGCTGTACGCCACTCTTTGGGCACATATCCTGTAGTAAGGCTGAGACTGAATAGTAGTTTTATGTTTGGGTTTAGCTCTTCTTGGAGTTCATGTAGGATGCAGCCCGGGACACCATCTGGTCCCATTGATGCTGTGTTTTCTGCTTTGGAGAGGGCGGCTCTTACCTGAGCATCTGAGATGTCAGGGGGGCAGCAATCTGCTGGGATAGATATTTTCCCTTTTGGTGGGGAGGGGGGGAGAAGTTTGCGCTGAACCTGTCAGCTAGGATCTTGGCAATGTCTGTGGGTTCGGTGTATTTTTTGTCATTTTGGACTAATTCTGAGCATATCTGGGAATTACCACCCAGGTTCCTAACATAACTAAAGAAAGCCTTGTGATTATCCTTAGTGTCCTGTGCAATTTTTCTCTTGAAGCTGGCCTTAGACAATTTTATGTGTGCCCGTAGTTTTTTGCTAATACTGATCAGTGATGCCTTCCCTTTTTGGGATTTTGCTCTATCATTTAGTAGCTTCCTCCTTCTATTGTATAGTTTGTTTATGGCTGGGGTCCACCAGACAGGACGTCTGCCTTTGGAGGATTGGGTCTTGGTTTTATTTGGGATTGCATGATCCATGCATTCCTGAAGGTGTTCATAGAATGCGTTTATAAAGGATTCTGCGGTCTGGGCCGTATTTTCCACAGGCCCGGGGCTTTGAAGGATTCCACCTCGGTTTTGAGGAGTGTGAAATTTGCTTTAGAGAAGTTTTTCACTGTGGTTTTCTGGGCAGGGGTGGGGTCGGGATGTGAATATCCAGTGAGATTAGTTTATGGTCTGATCTTACCAGTGAGGGATACACTTCTGGTCTGGAGCATAGAGTCCCCATGTTGGTGATGATCAGGTCCAGTATGTTTTCCCCTCTTGTGGGAGTGGTAACAAGTTGTTCCATAGCATTTGAGTTTATAAATTCTAGGAACCTTTGGGCTAGGGTGTTGGAGCTAGAGTAATGCTCCCAGTCTATGTTTGGGTAGTTGAAGTCGCCCAATATAATGGTGTTTGGAGAGACCTTCATATTTTCCAGTGTTCTCAGGAAGGCCGAGTGGGGTTCCTGGGTTTGGGAGGGTGGTCTGTAGCAGGTTATAAACTGGAAGGCAGTTTTACCCACTGTTAGTTGCACATGGATAGTCTCTGATGCTTCGTGCTTTGCCACCAACCTGGAGGTGTGGGTATCTCTGATGAATATCGATACTCCTCCTCCTTTTGTGGTTCAGTCCAAGTTTTGGGGCCGAAAAGCATGGTATGAGGTATAACCTGGTAGTACTGGGGTGCTCTCGGGAGCCCTGAACCAGGTTTATGTTACTGCACAGATATCGATGTTCTCCATGCTAAGGAGAGTTTCAAGTGTGTGCATCTTGAGGTTTAGACTTCTGGCGTTGAGTAGCATTACTCTTAGTTTCTTATCCTTTGTGATACCTATGGAGGTGGGTTTGTCTTTTGAGCCTTGCCTAAAAAAGGCACTATGGGGTAGCAAGAGCCTTTGCCAATATCCAAAGCCCAGGGGTGACAGGTGCAAGCCGTCCCTAGCGAAGCATCGTGGCTTGTTGAGCATATCATCCCAAGCTGGCAGGCATTGGATCCCCTTTGAATGACACCAGTACTTAAGCCAATTGTTGAAATTGATCATCTTGTCTTCATATTGTGGCATCATTCTTGGTGAGGGTAAGATGCTACTCAAGGTCAGGGTCATACCGGCCTGGGCTACATGCTCAGAGAGCTCCTTTATGTCTCTTTTCATATAGTCCAGGGAGGTATGTCTCAGGTCATTCACACCAGCATGGACAATGACTGAGTCATATTTGTACTTGCCTTGGAGTGACCTGAGTGCTTGTGTTATGTGGCGGATCCTAGCGCCGACAGGCTGCTCACCGTGACCCTCTCCTGGTGCAGCCTGGTGAGCAGGACGCCAGTGTGCCTGACGATAGAGTCACCTATTACAAGTGTATCAGGTGTGTTGTTTAGTCTTAAGGGCTGTGACTGTTTGGCACACTGGCTTTGTGAGATATGTGTTGCACGTGTTTTGTTTTGGGGTAGCGGCTGCTTGGGTGTCTGCTTTGGAGGTCTCTGCTGCTTCGGCAGATCTTTATTTAGAGCCTCCGAGTATGTTCTTGTGTGATTATGTGTTTGGTTTGCTGTCGTGGTAGATCTATGTGAGACTGGAATTGTAGTGAGTGTGGTTTCCTTCTCCTCCTGACTGGTTATGCCAGCACTGAGTTGAGACAGCTTAGCCTCCAGTTTGGCTATATGGTTGCATCTCTCACATGTGTTGGAATTTGTTGGGAGGAGGAGAGGGTTGTCTGTGTACATGAGGCAGTTGTAACATTGCCTCAAGATTCCCAGATTCACCAGGTGGACCGGAGAGGAGATTGACAACTGACCTTTGGACATGCTAGAATAATATTGGGAATTCCTTAATAATTGAAAACCAGGGCCAGTGGGGAGTGAGGGTGTAGTGCTTTTAATTTTTAGTGCTGACTTATATAATTGCTTTAGTGAGCAAGTGCCAGGTAACTTAAGTGCAATGTGTTACAGGTAACTTAAATGCAAAAACGACAAACAGTAACTTCCTTTCAAGTGAAACAAGGAAATAAGTAAAGTAACCAATGCAGATATCACTAGTGATCCACAGAAGCACTGAGAAGCTGCATATTAGGTGGAATTAGCGTTCCAGGGAAATAACAAGCAAACAAACAACAAGCATATAAACAAAGCTAGATTCAGCAGGCCTGGATCTAGTCTATGCTACAGCAAACAAGGTGTACCAATTTCAGTAAGATACAGTTCAAATATTCAGGCACTATAAACCTTTAACCAGAAATTCCCAGCTCAGAAGGGCAGAGTCCAGCCTCTTCTCCCACAAGAGTGCAGACCACAAACCTTCTTAATGTAAAATAACTGGCCTGAAGCCCAAGTGCTTAAACCAGAACTAATACACTTTAAGAATAACAGACACTGGGCTCTCAATCAGCAGTTCCCAACTTAGAAGGATGAAAGCTACCTGTCCTGCCACCACAGTGCATGCCACAAACCTTCCTAATGTAAAACAACTGGTCTGAAGCCCAAGTGCTTAATCCAAAAGACTTAGAATGATAGCTACACTTTAATCAAGTTACTACCAAGCAGTAATAAATACAATTGAATACTTTAGAGAATGCCTGGATTAGTGCTCAAGTTACACAAACAAAGCTAGATCCAGCAGGCCCGAATCCAGTCTATGCCACAGCAAACAAGGCGCACCAACTTCAGTAAGAAGCAGTTCAGATATGCATGCACTATAAGCCTTCAACCAGAAATTCCCAGCTCAGAAGGGCAGAGTCCAGCCTCTCCTCCCACAAGAGTGCAGACCATGAACCCTCTTAATGTAAAATAACTGGCCTGAAAGCCCAAGTGCTTAAACCAGAATTAATACACTTTTAGAATAACAGACACTGAGCCCTCAATCAGCAGTTCCCAACCTAGAAGGATGTAAGCTACCTGTTCTGCCACTACAGTGCAGACCACAAACCCTCTCAGTGCAAAACAACTGGTCCGAAGCCCAAGTGTTTAAACCAAAAGGCTTAGAATGAGTTACATCAAGCAGTAATAAATACAATTGAGTACTTTTAAGATGATGCAAAAGGATAAAGTAGGTAGAAACACAAGTACAGTAAAAGCAGATGAAATTTTTTTTTCTGAACAAGTGCTGAGATCAAAGAAACAGATTTGAGTGCTGAAACTAGAAAACTGGCTAGTTATAAGAAAAAAAAACTTAGCTAGAAGGCTTCCCTCCAACACAGAAGGGCTTGGGGGTTCAGAAGCCTACAAATAGTCTATACCACTTAACAGGAAAGGCAGGAAACAAGCTTAATTTTTTTTTTCTGTTTCCCAGATGCTCTCTTTGTACACAGTAGGAGTGCCTGAAATCAGAATATAATCTCACTGCACTCAGTTGAGTGAGCAAATGAGATGGGCCCAGAAGGAGTATCCAAACACAAATTTACAAGAGGGGCGGGCAGTTGCAAGGCCACTAAGATTAACACCAAAACAAAAACAGGGAGGGTGGCTGGGACTAACTGAAGAGCAGAGTGAAAACTTCCAGTTCAGTTAATATTCCTTCCACACAGTTAAAATCAATTTAAATACTGTATTTTTTTGAAAACAAAAGAGCAGATAAAGGTACTTAAATTCTCTTATATGTCCAGTTGAATATAGCAAGTTCTTAGCGGGCCAAAGCTGAGGTTTTTAAGCAGAAAATATTTCACACTGTACCACTTAAATAGGCAAGGACAGGAAATCAAAGAATGTGACTACCCCACACACCTGTAATTACTAGCAAATAACAAAATTCAGCAAACACTGACTAACTTCCAGTTCAGCTAATATTCCTTCCACACAGTTAAAATCAATTTAAATACTGTATTTTTTGAAAAAAAAAAGAGCAGATAAAGGTACTTAAATTCTCTTATACGTCCAGTTGAATATAGCATGTTCTTAGCTGGCCAAAGCTGAGGTTTGTAAACACAAAATATTTCACACTGTACCACTTAAATAAGCAAGGACAGGAAATCAAAGAATGTGACTACCGCCACACCTATAATTACTAGCAAATAACAAAATTCAGCAAACACTGACTAACTTCCAGTTCAGCTAATATTCCTTCCACAGAGTTGAAATCAATTTGAATACTGTATTTTTTGAATAAAAAGCAGATAAAGGTACTTAAATTCTCTTATACGTCCAGTTGAATATAGCAAGTTCTTAGCCGGCCAAAGCTGAGGTTTTTAAGCAGAAAATATTTCACACTGTACCACTTAAATAGGCAAGGACAGGAAATCAAAGAATGTGACTACCCCCACACCTGTAATTACTAGCAAATAACAAAATTCAGCAAACACTGACTAACTTCCAGTTCAGCTAATATTCCTTCCACACAGTTAAAATCAATTTAAATACTGTATTTTTTGAAAAAAAAGAGCAGATAAAGGTACTTAAATTCTCTTATACGTCCAGTTGAATATAGCAAGTTCTTAGCCGGGTAAAGCTTTTAAGCAGAAAATATTTCACACTGTACCACTTAAATAGGCAAGGACAGGAAATCAAAGAATGTGACTACCCCCACACCTGTAATTACTAGCAAATAACAAAATTCAGCAAACACTGACTAACTTCCAGTTCAGCTAATATTCCTTCCACACAGTTAAAATCAATTTAAATACTGTATTTTTTTGAAAAAAAAGAGCAGATAAAGGTACTTAAATTCTCTTATACGTCCAGTTGAATATAGCAAGTTCTTAGCTGGCCAAAGCTGAGGTTTTTAAGCAGAAAATATTTCACACTGTACCACTTAAATAGGCAAGGACAGGAAATCAAAGAATGTGACTACCCCCACACCTGTAATTACTAGCAAATAACAAAATTCAGCAAACACTGACTAACTTCCAGTTCAGCTAATATTCCTTCCACACAGTTAAAATCAATTTAAATACTGTATTTTTTTGAAAAAAAAGAGCAGATAAAGGTACTTAAATTCTCTTATACGTCCAGTTGAATATAGCAAGTTCTTAGCCGGCCAAAGCTGAGGTTTTTAAGCAGAAAATATTTCACACTGTACCACTTAAATAGGCAAGGACAGGAAATCAAAGAATGTGACTACCCCCACACCTGTAATTACTAGCAAATAACAAAATTCAGCAAACACTGACTAACTTCCAGTTCAGCTAATATTCCTTCCACACAGTTAAAATCAATTTAAATACTGTATTTTTTGAAAAAAAGAGCAGATAAAGGTACTTAAATTCTCTTATACGTCCAGTTGAATATAGCAAGTTCTTAGCCGGCCAAAGCTGAGGTTTTTAAGCAGAAAATATTTCACACTGTACCACTTAAATAGGCAAGGACAGGAAATCAAAGAATGTGACTACCCCCACACCTGTAATTACTAGCAAATAACAAAATTCAGCAAACACTGACTAACTTCCAGTTCAGCTAATATTCCTTCCACACAGTTAAAATCAATTTAAATACTGTATTTTTTGAAAAAAAAGAGCAGATAAAGGTACTTAAATTCTCTTATACATCCAGTTGAATATAGCAAGTTCTTAGCCGCCAAAGCTGAGGTTTTAAGCAGAAAATATTTCACACTGTACCACTTAAATAGGCAAGGACAGGAAATCAAAGAATGTGACTACCCCCACACCTGTAATTACTAGCAAATAACAAAATTCAGCAAACACTGACTAACTTCCAGTTCAGCTAATATTCCTTCCACACAGTTAAAATCAATTTAAATACTGTATTTTTTGAAAAAAAAAGAGCAGATAAAGGTACTTAAATTCTCTTATACGTCCAGTTGAATATAGCAAGTTCTTAGCCGCCAAAGCTGAGGTTTTTAAGCAGAAAATATTTCACACTGTACCACTTAAATAGGCAAGGACAGGAAATCAAAGAATGTGACTACCCCCACACCTGTAATTACTAGCAAATAACAAAATTCAGCAAACACTGACTAACTTCCAGTTCAGCTAATATTCCTTCCACACAGTTAAAATCAATTTAAATACTGTATTTTTTTGAAAAAAAAAAAGCAGATAAAGGTACTTAAATTCTCTTATACGTCCAGTTGAATATAGCAAGTTCTTAGCCGGCCAAAGCTGATAGTGGTGAGCACAGCTGCCTTTCAAGCACCTGACCTGGATTTGATTCCTGGCTATTGCACTACAGTTAATACATATTTTTTGCAAACTCCAAGAACATTGGAACCATGAATTATGCATTGTTTTGTGTATTGTACTATTGAGTGGCTGTAACAAATGAGAGTTGTATCTTTTGTTACATATTTAAACTTTATTCATGTATCATGTTAGTTTCGTTTGTCTGATGAAGTTTCATTAAGTTATGAGACGAAAGTACTTACAATATTTTATCTGAACGTTTCTTTAATAAAAGGTTGTTTTATATCTGGATTTACTTTACAAGTTTTTGTACATTTTTCATGAAATTTTAAACTTGCTGATCCACAACAGTCCTTGTTCCTGTTTGCTGTTTTTGGTTTGATCTGTGGACTTTTGATTTTGAAGAATGAAAATGGACAATACGGATGTAACATTATGCTGAGTACATAACCTTTTTATCTGATGTTGTCATTTTTATTCATTCAACTGTTGGGATCGAGTCCCCAGCTACCTAAATCCCGGGAGGACTCTAAGGAAGGATATTCCTGAGCATGGGCGAGCCAAAGGCTGCTCTTCCCCTAGAAACCAGATCTAATTTGTAATGAGCAATAAAGGTATGAGGAATAGCCCAACCTGCAGCTGTACGAATATCATCCAAAGACGTTCTAGACAAGAAGGCTGAAGAAGTTGCCATAGACCTGGTGGAATGGGCTCTTAGTGGTTTTGGTAAAGGAAAAAAAGAAGTTATGTTCTTACCATAATGTTCTATGTGAGTTGTTCATCTTGCCTTTCTTCTTACACACGGGTTCAGAGCTGATCCCTCGGCTCCGAGTCGGCCACATTCCAAGCTCTGCGTCTAAGAGAAGCTCGAGGCACAGTCCCTATCCCATGATCCTCTCCTGCTAACCCTCAGATCTAGTTTGCTATGAAAACCAGACAACAGAAGACATATTCTCTTACACATGCATATGTATTCATACACATATACACGTATATTACCTAGAGACAGTCAGTCTAAGGGGACCATGAGAAAGACAACCAGCCACCAGTTGTACCTGTTCTTCCAGAACAAGGAGGGGGAAGGAGGGCGGGAATGTAAGAACAAAGGCGAGATGAACAACTCACATGGAACGTTATGGTAAGAACATAACTTCTTTATGTGAAGTTATTCAATCTCGCCATTTGTTCTTACACACGGGTAGCGTCCCTAGCACCCTAAACCCCGGGTGGCTCACGGGAGAACATTCCTGAGAACAGTGGAACCAAAGGAAGCCCTGTCCCTGGAGGCCCTGTCCACTTTGTAATGAATGATAAAGGTATGAGGGTTAGCCCAGGTAGCCGCTGCCCAAATGGTATCTATCGGTAAACGAGCAGCATGGGCTAGGGAAGTAGAAACAGTTCTAGTAGAATGAGCTTTAGTTTTGAGCAGAATAGACTGATTGGAAGATGAATAAACAAAGGTTATGCAGTCTGAAAGCCATTTGGATAACGTGATTTTTGATACTGCAAGTCCTTTCTTACTATCCGCATGCGAAACAAAAAGTTGATCCGATTTCCGGAATTCTTTTGTCCTGTCCAGGTAAAATCTCAGCTGTCTGTGCACGTCCAATTTGTGTAACATGTATTTCAATTTATTGGTATGGTGCCTGAAAAAGGTAGGAAGTTCTATGGACTGATTAAGATTAGATTCTGAGCAGACTTTTGGTAGAAAGGACAGATTAGTATGTAAGGAGACCCTGTCTGGGTGAAAGATTAGATACCGGGGTCTAACTGACAGTGTTTGCAGCTCTGAGACTCTGCGAGCTGAAGTGATTGCAACAAGAAACAGGGTTTTCCAGGAAAGATATTTAAGTGGGCATGACGAGGCTGGTTCAAAGAGTGATAACATGAGCTGAGATAGCATTAGATTTAAGTTCCAAGGAAAAAACGGACTTCGAATGGGTGGTCGGAGATGATAGGTTCCCTTCATGAAAGCTCTACAAAGTCTATGAGACATAATTGTAGAGCCCCCTTCACCCATATGAAAATTAGATATGGCAGCCAGCTGTACCATTATGGTGGATGTTGAAGCCCCTTGATGAAAAAGAGTAGATAGAAAATCTAGAACCTTATGAATAGGAGCAACCAAGGGATCAATACCTTGTTTGGAAGCCCAACACACGAAACATTTCCATTTCCTCTTGTATAATTTTCTAGTGGAGGCTTTGTGGGGAGAGATAAAAATATGTTGTACTGCTGGAGACAAGAGATCTGACTTGGCTAAGCTGGGAAGTAGAGCAGCCATGCTGTTAATTTGAGGGACGAAAGAGAGGGGTGAAGAACTCCTGATGAGTGGGTCAGAAGGTCTGGCACTGGGTCCAGAGTCCAGGATTCCTCTATTTGGTAAGCTTGAAGAAAGGGGAACCAGATTTGTCGAGGCCAGAATCGTGCTATCAAGATGATCGTCCTTTCCAGACCTTTGGCTTTCCACAGAAATTCCGAGATTAGTGGAACAGGAGGAAAAGCATATAGGAGACCCGGGGGCCAATCGTGCACAAGTGCGTCCCTGGGGGCAGCTCCCGGAGGGGGAAGTAAGGCAAAATAACTTCTGCATTTGGCATTCAGGGGGGATACAAAAAGGTCGCAGCAAGGCTGGCCCCATCTGTGGAAAATCCTTTCCGCTACTTGATTTTTGAGGGACCACTCGTGAGGTAACTGGATGGCTCTGCTCAACCTGTCCGCTATTATGTTGGATGTCCCTGGGATGTGCATTGCTATGAGAAAGCGTCCGGTGGACACAGCCCATTGCCAGATTCTCAGGGCCTCTCTGCATAAGGGGTAAGACCTGGTTCCTCCTTGTTTGTTTATGTACCAGACCACTGACATGTTGTCTGTCTGAATTGCAACTGTTCCTGGAGGTAAGGAGTTGTGAAAGTGTTGCAACACCAGGAACACTGCTCTCAACTCCAGGACATTGATGTGCAGGTTGTACTCTATTTTCAACCACTTGCCTTGAACTGTTCTCCCCTGAAAAAGTCCCCCCACCCTATCAGGGAAGCATCCATGGTCACTGTGGCTATGGTGGGGGGGGCATGAACGGGCGGCCTATCGTAAGCTCGTGGCTGTTCATCCACCACTGAAGATCCCACTTGCAAGACTCCATGAGCAGGATGTTGAGCGATAACGGTAGCCATTGGTAAGACCACTGTGCGAAGAGTAGCCACTGGAGGATCCTCATGTGCATTCTCCCTAGGGGGACCGCGATAAGGGTAGCTGCCATCATGCCTAATACTTTCAGGACCTGTGCAGCGGGGACTCTTTTGTTTTGTAGAAGAGTAGAAATCTGTTCCCTTAAGGCTGAAACTCTTGTTTGGGGAAGCCTGATCAGAGTTAAGGTAGTGTCCAATTCCGCTCCTATGAATGATATATGCTGTGAGGGCGACAAGGCAGATTTTTTGAAGTTCAGTGTTATGCCTAAACGGGAACAGAGATCGATTGTATAGTCCCTGGCTTGCAATATGTGCCTGGTGGCGGCGGTAAGGAGCCAGTCGTCTAAGTATGGAAACACCCGGAGTCGTAGTTGTCTCAGGTGGGACGCCACTACTGCCATGCACTTGGTGAACACCCTGGGGGCTGAGGTGAGGCCAAAGGGCAGAGCTCGAAACTGAAAGTGACTGGCTCCCAGCCGGAAGCGCAGGTGATCTCTGGATGGCCTGGCCATTTTTATGTGATAGTATGCATCCTTGAGATCTATAGAGCACATCCAATCGTTCGTTTGAAGAAACGGAAGGATCGATTGTAGCGTGACCATCCGGAATTTTTCCTTCTTCATGAAGGTATTGAGTTTGCTGAGGTCCAGTATTGGCCTCCAGTCCCCTGTTTTCTTTGGAACTAAAAAGAACCTTGAGTAAGTTCCGGATCCTATTTGGTCTGCCGGGACTGGCTGGATGACTCTTTATCTTAACAGCCTTTGCATTTCTGTGGCTGCCTGATCCCTCAGACTGAGTGGAACATCTGGGAATCTTTTTTGGATGGGGGGATTGTTTAAGAAATGGATGTTGTACCCTCTGGTTATTATGCTTTTTACCCAGGAATGTGAAGTGAGATTTAGCCAGGCCTCTGGGTATAAAGCCAAGTGACCCCCGACTGCCTCCAGAGCAGGACAGCCGGGCCTCCACTCAGGAGTGCTGGAAGGGCTTACCAGGGATGCTATCCCTGTCGCCCTGGTTCTGCGGACCCCCTCTGCCGCCTGGGCGGCGTCTTCCATTCCTTCCCCCTCCTCTGCCTCTGGAGGGGGTTTCACTAGGTGTGGATTGGAAAGCTCCCTGAGTCTTCCGGAACCACATTTTTCCACCTCTTTGCCCTTTGTGGTATGGTCTAGAAGGGGTGGAAAAATGGACCCCTACGGCAGACAGGGTCTTTCCTTCTTGCTCACAGCTAGTGAGCATCTCCTTCAGTTTGGGCCCAAACAAGGAGGAGCCATCAAAAGGGGCATTAGTAAAGGAAGACTTAAAGGCTTCCGCAAAGGAGCATTGGCGCATCCAGGATTGTCTCCTCAGAGCGATCGCTGAAGCTGCAGCCCTACTCGATCCTTCGGCTGCATATGCAATGAGCCGCATGGATGAGTTAATGATAGAGTTTAGGGTATTGAGCTGTGCTGTCACCTTGTCTGAGTCAGCAGCATCTGTGGTACCCTGTAGAGTATCTCCCAATTCTTTGAGGAGATCTCTCTGAAGAATGGTAAAATGGGTGAGGTAGTTCAGTGATCGCATGGAAAAAGTCGCTGAACTAAAAATGCACTTCCCGTACCTGTCCATCGTTCTAGAGTCTTTGTTAGGCAGATGAACAGAGGAAGATGCTTCAGACATTTCTTTCTTGGTGGCCGCCGCCACCACCATAGCGTCAACTGGGACTCCCTTGGTGAGATACGCTTTATCCTGGGGAGAAGTGATGTACTTATTAGGCCGCCGAGGGACTGGTTGCAAGGTGTTAGGGGACTCCCACGCCCTTCGAGCTATTAAATCCATTAACTCGTCGAAGAGTGGAGTTACCTAGGAGGTGGAAGGTTGAGCCCGAAAAGCCTTCAGCAACACCGACTCGTCTTCAGTGGGGCAAGTGACTGCCAGCCACCCCTCTGTTTGAGAATTTCCAGGATGTCGGCAAACGAGACATCCTCGGAGGAGGACCGTGGGGACCCCTCTGACTCATCCAAGTCGGTGTCCGATGTCAGCGATTCCTGTGGGGAATCAAGGTGCCTCCTCTTGCACAATCTCTTTCTCGGGACTTCATCAGAGGGGGCATCTGGTGAAGCTTCCAAGGAGCAGGGTTCACCCTCTGGGGCGGACTGAGGCTTTGGGTCTCTACGCTTAGTGGGGACCGGTGGTGCAGAAACAGAACGCGGACCTTTCGGGGAGGGAGAAGAGGAATCTGAAGATGTGAATGTCTTAACAGACAAAACCTTCCTCATGGCCTCGAAGGCACAGGAGCCCCGGGCCGAGGATTCCACCGGTTCCGAAGAACCCGGTATCCTCCTCGGGCCTGGAACCACAGACTCCGATCCAGAGGACGGAGCTGAACTAATCTGTGCTGAGGCACCAAGGGGAAGAGTCGGAACCGAAACTTCGGTTCGACCCTTCCCCCCAGAACCAAGGAGAGACTGTCGGCTCCGAGACCCCTCGATGGGTACCGAGGGTGTCGAGGTCATTGGAGCCGAAAGCACTAACGAAGGCTTTGACTCCGGGGGATCAACAATCATCAGATCCTCGACTCCCAGCTCCGATGACTCGATGGGTCACGAAGGAGGATCTATGGATGGAACAGGAAGGGTTTCAAGCTTCGAAACCAATTAGGACGAAACTGCAATTAGTTTGGATAAGGCCGTGTTCTCCATCAGCTTCTGATCTACTCGATCCACATCGGTGTCTGACAGTGGTCTAGAGCAATGGGTTGAAGGGGCCAAAGAGGTCACCGAGCAAAGGATCGATGAAGGGAGTACCTCTGGCACCGGCTCCAAAAGCTGGACCTCACCCCGAGGCAGCAGTTCGATGCTCGGCTCCAAGGTCTGTGGAGCCGGTGACCGAATCTTAACAGAGTTACTCAGAGCCAATGTCCTGGGCTCCGACACCTTCGAAGACTTCGACCCCTTCGAAGACTTCGATGACTGGTCTGCCTTTTCCAATGCCTCTTGAAACTCCGGCTTCAGGAGACCCCTCTCAATAAGTTTCCTGCGTCTTTCCATCATCACTCTGCCACTAAATGAGTGGCAGATGGAGCAGTTCTCCTGAAGATGGAGAAGGCCGAGACAGTAGACGCAGGAAACGTGATTGTCAGTTATGGACATTTTCTGTCCACACGGGCAATGCTTAAATCCAGATTTGGCTTAAATCTGACATTCCTGACTCGAAATTATAGTCTACAATATTAATATGTAAAACACTAAATATATATATATATGTATATATATATATATATATATATATATATATACACATATATATATATATATATATATATATATATATATATATATATATATATACATATGTGTATATATATATATATATATATATATATATATATATATATATATATATACAAAACTAACCTTACTAAACAGGTAAATATTTATCAACAAGGTTAAATACTAAGAGAAAATGTAATTTAAACAGAGAAAATCTGACAGAGCCCTGACAAAAAGTTAGTGGCCTAAGGCCTAGGAGCAGCCACTCCCACAAATTCTTAACACTAATCTAAACACTAATTTAACCTGACATGCACACACAGTAATACTAATATTAAGAAAAAAAACTTATAATTTTTAACTTTTTAGAAATATATATATATATATATATATATATATATATATATATATATATATATATATAACATTTTTATATAGCAAAAAGGATACTGGCCCGTGCTCTCACTCGACGATGAGACCTGTTGCAGCGGCAAACTACATCTGAGGGTCAGCAGGAGAGGATCATGGAATAGGGACTGTGCCACGAGCTTCTCTTAGATGCAGAGCTTGGAATGTGGCCGACTCAGAGACGAACCCATATGTAAGAACAAACAGTGAGATCGAACAACTTCACATCCCGCTTTTTCATGAACAAAGCTAATACAATCAGTCAGCCATTTAGCTAAAGTTACTTTAGAAACTAACTTGCCTAATTTTAATTCAGAAAAGGAAACAAATAATTGTTTAGATTTCCTCAATTCTTTGGTTCTGTGTAAGTAAAAATGTAACTGTCTATGAACATCCAACAGATATAAAAAGAAGTTATGTCTTACTATAACATTCCATCTGTATTGTTGATCCTCGTTCAGTCATTACTCATGGGTATCGGTTCCGACCTAGGAACTGAGCTGGCCATTTTCCAAGCTCGCGTCAGCTTCAAATTCTCGAGCTAAACTCTTACCCACAATCCCCCTCTCCCTCTTACCTCAGATTGAGTTTGCAAGTCAAAGAATGTAGAGGCTACCTCTGGTCAAATAATCTAAAAGAACCGGATGGTGAGATCCACTAGAAACCACCACAGAAGGGGGAAGGAGGGAGGGTCGTAATGACTGAACGAGGATCAGCAATACAGATGGAATGTTATGGTAAGACATAACTTCTTTATCTGATATTGTTAATCCTTGTTCATTCCTTACGCATGGGACGGAGTCCCCGGCTACCTCTATTCCTGGGAGGCTCTCATGGAAAGACATTCCTGAGCACTATAGAACCGAAAGATGTTCTTCCCCTGGAGGCCAAGTCCAATTTGTAATTATTGAGGAAGGTATGAGGTGTAGCCCAAGTTCCAGCTGCACAGATGTCATGTAAGGAAGCTCCGGCAAGGAAGGCAGCAGAAATTGCCACCAACCTTGTTGAATGAGCTTTCATGGTAATAGGAAATGAGATATTGCGTTGTGTATAAATGAAGGTCACACAGTCCTTCAACCATCTAGTTAATGTGACCTTAGCAACAGCAGATCCTAATCTAGGTCCAGAAAAAGGTAAAAATAACTGGTCAGATTTACGAAAGGGCCTAGTCCTGTTTAAGTAAAAATGAATTTGCCTGTGGATATCTAGGGTATGTAGGCAATACTCTCCTCTGTTTGAATGATTGGGAAAGAAAACTGGCAATTCAATGGCTTGATTAATGGACATTTCAGAGATCACTTTAGGCAGAAAAGATGAATTAGTTCTCAGAGACCCTCTATCTCTATGAAAAATCAAGTATGGACTCTTGATACATAGAGCTTGAAGCTCAGAAATACATCTGGCAAAGTAATGGTGACCAAAAGCAAGGTTTTCCATGACAAATACGTGAGGTCGCAAGAAGAGGCAGGTTCGAAAGATGGCATTGTCAGAGCTTGTAGAACTAATGATAAATCCCGTGGTTGAACAGGTTCTCTAAAAGGTGGCTTCAGATGATTCACACCTTTTATGAAGGTCTTGCACAATTTGTAGGACATAAAAGAGGAATCTTGGACACCCTCATGAAAATTAGAAATTGCAGCCAAATGAACTCTAATGGTAGAGGCCGATAGACCCGATTGAAAAAGGTCGGCCAGATAGTCTAGTATTATTGACACTGGTGCTGAGAAGGGATCTACTTGTTTACCTTTCAGCCAACAGGTAAATCTTTTCCACTTGCTCAGATAAGTAATTCTAGTGGAAGACTTATGAGATGCAATGAGAATATCACGTACTGGTAAAGAAATATCATTCTGCCTGGCAATCAAGGGAATTGGAGTAGCCAAACCATAAGCTTCAGGCTGTTCAAGTTGGGATGAATCAGGTTCTGTGGATGTGAGATCAACTCTGGGGTTGGATGGAGAATCCATGGTCGATATAGTAGGTGAGGCCAAAGAAAGGGGAACCAAATCTGTCGAGGCCAATATAGTGCTATGAGGATCACCTTGCTCTTCAACCGACGGGCTTTCTTCAGAAATTGGGACATGAGGGGAAAGGGTGGAAATGCATAAAGAAGACCCGAGGGCAAATCGTGGACTACAGCATCCCTGGGTGACTGTCCCAGAGGTTGAATCAGGGAGAAGTAGTTTCTGCATTTGTAGTTGGTCAGGGATGCAAAGATGTCGCAGCAAGGACAGCCCCAGTGGTGGAAGATCTCCACCACTATCAAGGGATTCAGGGATCACTCGTGAGGTTGAAGAATGCACCTGCTGAGTCTGTCTGCTATCACGTGGAACTCCCGGGAATGTGCGTTGCTAGAAGAAAACGTTTGGTAGCCATCACCCATTGCCATATTCTCATGGCCTCTCGACAAAGGGGGTAAGATTTGGTTCCACCTTGCTTGTTGATGTACCAGACCACCGCCATGTTGTCTGACTGAATCACAATTGTCCCAGACGGCAGCAGGGGATGGAATGCTTGCAACGTCAGAAGCACCACCCTCAGCTCTAGAACGTTTATATGCAGATGGGCCTCCAGTATGGACCAAGTGCCTTGGACTGTCTGTCCCTGACATAGCCCCCCCCCACCCCATCAGGGAGGCGTCCGTGTTTACTGTGGCCTTGGGTTGCTGGGGGGAGAAGGGGCGAGACCATTGTGACAGATTGTATGTCATCCACCAATTTAAATCCTGTTTGCACATGTGGGTTAATTGAATCATGGCTGAAAGAGGATGCTGTAAAGGATACCATTGGGTAAGCAGTAGCCATTGTAGAAGCCTCATTTGAAACCTGGCCAGGGGAACAATGGTGATGGAGGCTGCCATGGAACCCAACAGCTGTAGAACCGAGTGAGCCGTGAATTTCTCCCCTGAAAGGATTGGAATCAGTTGTTGCTTTATCCTTAGAATTCTGTGCTCTGGAATAGCAGCTCTGCAGATCTTTGTGTCCAAGATAACCCCTATGAATTCTGTCGAATGAAATGGGGTGAGATTGGATTTTTGCCAGTTTATGGTCATGCCTAGCCTTCAAGCAGCAAGGAGAGAGTACGGCAGGGCTTTTTCCAGTAGATGTCTGGTGGGGGCAGAAATGAGCCAGTTGTTTAGGTATGGAAACACCTGGAATCCTTGAAGTCGCAAGTGAGCTGTTACAACTGCCATGCACTTTGTGAACACTCTGGGGGCTGTAGAGAGCCCGAAGGGCAGTACTCTGAACTGGTAGTGACTGGCTCCTGCACGGAAGCACAGAAATCTTCTTGATGGCCTGTCCACTTTTATGTGGTAGTACGCATCTTGAAGATCTATCAAGCACATCCAATCGTCTTTTTCCAAAAGCGGGAGGATAGACTGTATTGTGACCATCCGGAATTTTTGCACTGTCACAAACTTGTTCAATACACTGAGATCCAAAATTGGTCTCCTGTCCCCGGTTTTCTTTGGCACCAAAAACAGTCTTGAGTAGAATCCGGATCCTATCTGGTCTGGAGGGACTATTTGGATGACTCTCTTTCTTAGCAGCTTTTCTGTCGCTAGTGCTGCTTCTTCCCTTTGACTGGGTGGAACATCGGGAAGGTTTTTTGAAGGGGCAGGACAAAGATCAAAGGGGATATGATATCCTCTGGTTATAATCCTTCCTACCCAAGAATCAGTGGTGATGGTTAGCCAGGCAGAAGGGTACAAGGAGAAACATCCCCCAACCACCTCCAGAGGAAAGGAGATGGGCCGCACTTCAGGAACGCTGGTAGGATTGACCAGGGAAAGAATCCCTGGAACCCTGGTTATGCGGACCCCCTCTGCCTCGAAAGGAGTGTCTTCTCTGTGAGTTTCCCCCTCTGCCTCTAGGGGAGAACTCGGCCTGTGTGTCACGGAAAGGACCCTGAGATTTCTTGAACCATATCTTACCACTCTTTTGGTTTCGGGAGAAAGCACGTTGAGGGAAAGAATAACGGACACCTATGGCAGAAAGGGTCTTACCATACTGTTCACATCCGGCCAGTGTGCTTTTAACTTTGGGCCCAAACAACGAGGAGGCCTCAATGGGAGCATAAGAAAGGAAGCCTTAAAAGGTTCCGCAAAATTGCACAAGCGTATCCAGACGTGTCATCTCAAGCCCGCAGCTGAACCCGCTGCTCTAACTGCTCCTTCTGATGCATGAGATATCAATCGCACAGAGGAGTTAGATATTGATTCAATGGTGGTCAGATGAGAGGCCACTTTGTCACAGACCTCATCAGACACGGCACCAGCCAAGGTTTCAGAGAGCTCAGAAATCAGATCCCTTTGAAGCCTGGTAAAGTGTGCCATATAATTCAGGGACCAGATAGTAAAGGTCGCTGAAGCAAAGGTGCGCTTCCCTATCCTGTCCAGGGCCCAGGACTCATTGTTAGGCAGATGGACAGTCTGGCTTACTTCTTCTGCCAGATCCTTTTTTTCTGTGGCCACCACCACCAAAGCATCCACAGGAAGACCTCTGGACCAATGGGGATCCAAATCAGGAGGGGACAAAATCTTATCTGGCCTCTAGGGAATAGCTTCAACGGTATCAGCAGCCTTCCAAGCATGCTGCACGACAAGCCGGGTAAGTTCATCGGCAGGTGGAGTAACCCAGGAGGTAGGGGGCTGGGCACGAAAGGCCTGAAGGAACACAGATTCCTCCGAGGTTGGATTAGAGGACTGCCAGTCACCTCTCTGTTTCAGGATTTTGAAGATTCCACCAAAGGATACCTCAGAGGGTGACCAGGGGGATCATTCCCCCTCATCAAAATCTGTGTCTTCAGTAAGGGACTCCTCTGTGGAGTCCATGTGCTTCCTCTTACACAAACTTTTCCGGTGGACCTCCTCAGCAGGAGAAGCTGGAGAAGACAGCAGAAAAGGGGATTCCTGAGGGAATATGTCCTGAGGCCCTTGCACCCCGTGTTCATTAGGTGCGACTTGGGAGTCCAGTGTACCAGAGGAGGGCGGAGGTATAGACAGCCCAGTATCACCAGCAGCAGCAAAAGCCTTCTCCATCAGTTGGAAGGCTGGTCCACCTGAAGAGGAGTGCATGTCTAGGACAGGGGTCACCCCTCCCCTAAGTGGCTCAGCCTGCTGACCCGGAGTCCCTGGATGGCTGTGGAGCAGCAAACCATGCATGTCACAACTGACATCCTGGGTCATAACAAAACTTTCCTGCCATGAAGACAACTGCGGTTCATTAGTGAGATCCATAAAGGGGACCGCAGAAGGGGAAGACTGTGCTATATCCATGGACTTCAAAGACAATGAAGGAGGAGAATAAGAAGGGGTCTTTGGAGACGGGTGATCACCTCCCAAGGAAGGATAATTCCTGAGGGGTGGGATACCTCTGGCCAAGAGCACCTGATCCACAAGACGCAACACATCATGTTCGGAAAGGCTTCTAGTGGAAACAGGCCTGTCCACAGAAGAGACAAACTCGGTGCCCATCTCACTCATCCGTACCGAGGACAATGGTGGCACGAGAGACTGGACTACGGGTGTCTGCAGCAAAGGAGTCATCGGTGCCAAGGTCATGGTCTGCACCGACACAGGGATCGGTGCCAAAGTGGTTGTCGGTACCGAAGCTGGAACCAACAAAACTGGAGTCAACAATAAAGGCATTGGTTCCGAGGAAGATCTCAGAGCCGACGTGGTCAAGGTCTGCACCAACTGAACAGTCGGTGCTGATACAGTGGTAATAGTCTGAACCGAGGAGCCCCTAGGTGCCGATATAGTGAAGGCTGCAGGAGAAGACAGAGCCGAGATCACTAATGGAGCCGAAGGCCTCGGTGCCAAAGGTCTAGGCACCGAAAGCACTGGGGCTGACTGAGAGAGCTCCGGAGCTGAAACTTTAGCCTTTTTAGGTTTTGGTTGGCGGAAGTCCCCAGCCGGGGACGAAGGCAAAGATTTAGCCTTGGTAGGAACATCCAAGATTTTCTTATGGGCTCTAGGAGGGGTTGAGGCTTCCGATCCAGAAATAGCCTCTGAAAAGGGAGATTTAAGAAGTCCCTTCAGTAACAGCTTGTTTTTCCTTTCCAACAAGGTTCTATTTGAAAAGTTCTCAAAAATAGTACAGGGCGGGTCAACCAACAAGTGGGATGCCCTCAAACAATAAACGCACAAAGAGTGTGCATCAGAAGTAGGTGGTTTGTGTCCACAATCAGAACACCGCTTAAACCCCGGACTACCTTTCTTATCTCCCATGACAGCAAATTAATTAATAGAAAAAGGTACGAGCAATGGTACAAAAGAATACCCGAAGGTATGAGAAAAAAGGGAAGGATTGCCAACAATGGTAAAGAGAGAATACCTCGCAGTAAAAGGGTAAGGAAAAGAGCAGATAAACCTGAAGAAAATATGCATGCTAGATGCGATAGGGTAAGAGACAATGAAATATAAACTTTTCTCACAGAAATGTAATCTGAAAGACTATTAAACAACAAATAACTGTACTTAGCTCAAGAGAAGTAGCTTGACACGGCCGAATGGCAACGCGGCAAACGAAATCTAAAGTAACAGGGAGAGGGGGGTTGTGGGTAAGAGTTTAGCTCGAGAGTTTGAAGCTGATGCAAACTTGGAAAATGGCCGGCTTGGTTCCGAAGTCGGAACCAATACCCATGCGTTAGGAATGAACGAGGATTAACAAAATCAGATCATATATCCTCCTTTGTTTGAGAAATTTGGAAAAAAAAGACTTGAAGGTTAATAACCTGATTAATATTGGATCCTGACACCACCTTAGGTAGAAAGGAAGGATTGGTCCAGAAAAATACTCAATCCTTATGAAAAATCAAATAAGGAGGTTTAGACGACAGAGCCTGAAGTGCTGACACTCTTCTGGCAGAAGTAATAGCAACTAGGAAAACAGTTTTCCAGGTCAAAAATTTTAATTCACACTTAGCTGATGGTTCAAAGGAGGGTAAGGCCCATAAACCAATATATAAATCGCAAGGTGGACTAGAATCCTTTAAAGGAGGTCTAGGTAGATTCCTTCCTCTGAGAAAAGCTTTGCAAATCTTGGAGGAAGCTAAGGTAAAGTTATTTATTTCCATATGAAAGTAGGAAATGGTTGCTAATTGTATTCTGACAGTTGAGGAGCTAGCCCCTTCACTGAAAAGTGCAGCCAGAAAGTCAAGAACCTTAGAAATCAATGCTGAAAAGGGGTCTAGATTATTTTTATATGCCCAAAAAATAAATCTTTTCCATTTACATTTGTAAATTTTTCTGGCAAGCTTTGTGGGATGATTAAAGAATGTGACGGACAGGGGAAGAGACCCTGGGCTTTCTAGCAATCAATGTAACTGGAGAAACCATGTAGTCGACTTAAGGCATAAAATGCCTGAATGGGCCATGTATGTCAGATGAGACAGTAGGTCTGGTGTTAGATCCAGAATCCAGGGCAGATGTAGAAGATGAGGCCAAAGGAAGGGAAACCAGATCTGTCAACGCCATTAAGGTGCAACAAGGATAACTGTGCTCTTCAATCGAGATGCTTTTCTGGAAAAACCTGGGTAGTAGGGGTGTAAGCATACAGGAGACCAGAGGGCCAAGTGTGAAGTAGGGTGTCTCTTGGGGACTCCCCCACTGGGGGGTTCAGGGCAAAGAATCTGTTGCACTTGCTGAGAGGAGATGCAAAAGATCACAGCATGGTTGGCCCCATCAACGAAAAATCCTCTCCTCCTACTTTGTGTTGACAGACCCCTCATGCAGCATCACAATAGACCTGCTTAACTTGTCTGCAATCATGTTGTACTTCTCTAGAATGGGTGTTGCTATCAGAAAATGATTGGATGAGATTACCCATTGTCATACTCTCATAGCTTCTCAACAAAGGAGGTAAGATCTGGTTCCTCCTTGTTTATTGATATACCAGATCACTGAAATATTGTCAGTCTGAATCAAAATAGTCCTGGTTGGGAGACAGCCATAGAAGGCCTGCAATGCTAGGAGAACAGCTCTCATCTCCAAATCACTGATATGTGTATTGGCCTCTTCAAGGGACCATGTGCCTTAGACCATCCTCCCCAAAAAGTGACCCCCACCCGATCTGAGAGATGTCTGTGGTCACTGTGGCCTTGGGTTGAGGGAGAACAAAGGGACAGCCTTCTTGCATTTGACTGGAATGGATCCACCACAGAAGGGAATTTTTGCAAGCTTGCATTATTTTGACTTGACTGGATAATGGTTGTTGGAGAACAGACCACTGAGTTATGATTGCCCTTTGAAGGATTCTCATATGGTACCTTTCCAGCAGAAACACAGTGATTGCCATTGACATGGATCCCTGTGCTTGGAGTACCAGACATGCTGAAAGAGAACTCTGAATGATCTTGTGGACTTAGAACTGAATTGTTTGAATTTGAGACAGAGGGAGAGAAGCTATTTGAGTGACGATATTGAACACAGCACCAATGAATTCCAGAGTCTGACATGGAACCTGTTGAGATTTTTTATAACTGACAGAAATCCTCCGATGACAGCATAGCTGGAGTAAGTAGCCCCATGGTTGAATTAGTTGATGTCTGGTCAGAGTAATCAGGAGGCAGTCATTCAGATATGGAAACACCTGGAATCTCTGCAGTCTCAAGTATGCTGCAACTACTGTCATGCACTTGGTAAACACCCTGGGGGCTGCGGTGAAATCAAAGGGCAGTGCTCTGAATTGGCAATGACTGGCTCCAAGCCAGAAGCGTATACATCTTCTGGACTATCTGTTCATTTTGATGTGATAGTACGCATCCTGAAGATCTAGCAAGCACAGCCATTCATTCTTGTGCAGAAATGGCAGAATGGACTAAACAGTGACCATCCAGAACTTTGCATGCTGAACAGATTGATTTAGTTTGCTGAGATCCAAAATTAGTCTCCAGTCACCTGTCTTTTTTGGCACTAAAAAGAATCTCGAATAAGTTCCGGACTCTTTCTGATCGGGGGGGCACTTGAATGACTCTTTTTTTCTAGCAGCTTTTTATTTCTGCTTTTGCTAATTCCCTCTGACTGGGTGGAACACTGAGGATTTTGTTTGATACTAGTGGGAGTGGATGGGAAAATGGTATTATATAACTTCCAGATATTATCCTCCGCACCCATGAATCATTTGTTATTTTTAGCCAGGCTCTCTGGTGCAGAGATAAACAATCCCCAACTGCCTCCAGAGAGGGATAGTCGGGCTTCATTTCAGGAGCACTGATGGGATCTGTCAAAGAAGGTATCCCTAGATCCTTGATAATGCAAACCACCTCTGCTGTGGAGACAATGTCTTCCATTTGAGTTCCCCACTCTGTCCCTTGGGGAACAATCTCCACATGGATCTTGGAAGGTACCATGTGAGCTTTTGAATCACGTACACCCACAGCAGACAGCATTTTCCCTTCCTGCCCACATCTACAGGGTGCTTATCTTTTACTTTGGAGCCAAATAAGGGGGTTCTGTCAAAGGGAGCACTGATAAAAGAAGATTTGGAGGGTTCCACAAAATCACATAAGCACATCCAGGCATGTCTCCTGATGGAAATACCTGACCTGTCACCTGTGAGGTACCTTCAGATGCATAGGAGATAAGCCTCATGGACGAATTTGAAGTAGACTGAAGAGTAGACAACTGCGAGGAAAGAGCAGTCTCTACCTCGAAGGATATGGTCTCAGAGGGGGATTTGGAAAGCTCCTTGATCAAATCCCCCCCTGGAGTCTTGTAAAATGTGCCAAATAAGTTAGCGATCTAAGGGTGAAGGTCAATGAAGCATAGACACACTTTCCGAACCTGTCCAGCACCCTAGACTCCCTGCTGGGGGAGGACAGAAGAACTTTGTTCTGCCAGTTCCTTCTTAGTGGCCACTGCTATGACCAAGGCATCAACAGGTACTCCTTTACTCCAGTATGGTCTATCCTTGGGTGGTGCCAGGATCCTATCTGGTCTCTTAGGGATTGTCTCACTTGTGTCAGGCTCCTTCCACTCCTGTCAAGAGACTAAATCAATGAGCTCATTGATGGACAGAGTTACCCAGGAGGTAGATGGGCCAGCTCCAGAGGCTTCCAGGAACACCGACTTGTCTTGGGAAGGGTTACTGGGGGACCAACTACCCCTTTGTTTTAGGAGCTGTATGATGTCTCCAAATAAGACATCATCGGGTGGTGATCTGTGGGACCCTTTCCCTTCACCAAAGTCAGTGTCCTCGGTGACAGGCTATTGTGGAGAGTCTAAGTGCCTCCTTTTGCACTTCCTCTTCCAAGGAGCCTCCTCAATGGGATGTTCTGGGGGGGTATTGGAAGAGATTACTATACCCTCCTGGGTGGTCTGGAGACTGGTTTGGTCTGGCTGTTACAGTGGAATGGAAGACTAAAGCTCTGGATGCAGAATCAAATGAGATTGGGAAGTCAGAGCAGAGCAGGGAATAGAAGTCTGAAGTCTGGGAAGAGAGAAGACTCTCTCTACTACCTTGAAGGCAGAAAGCCTTGGAGAAAGAGATATAGATGGATCCAATAAGGAAGGCTTTCAGACCAATGGTTCCCTCCACCCTGAAGGCAAGCTGCTTGAGGATGGAGTCAGAGATGAGCTGTCCAGTGCTGACGTCCTGAGGGGTAGACACAGCTCTGACAACTATGGAGTTGAATCCAACACCCCAGTGCCAGTGCCAATGGTACAGCTCTGAGAGTCATCCAACTCCAAAGTACTCACTGGGCCACTCAGAGATGCCAGTGGAATCAAAGCTGCCAATATCTTCGAAACTGAAGCAGACGACTATAGGACTTTCAGCTCTGATGGCTCCAAAACCAAATGTTGTATCATAGAAGGAGCTAAAAGCAGAGATGTAGTACTAACAAGGGTATCTGGAATTGATGGGGTCAAAGCTGGCAGAACTCCCATTTGTATCTGTGTCCTGAGAAACTTCCTCATCATCCTGTCCACATCTGCTTTGGTTAGGCTCTTGGAAGATCAAATGGAAGAGGCTGTGGATGAGGGTCCTGAGTGGTGCTGAGGAGACTGTGCCAAAAAGGGTGATGGGAGCCAAGAGGTGATTGGATCCGACAATAATTGAGGTGAACGGATCCATGGTGATTTATCAGATCTAGGTTTTGGATCCGAAGCCATTGTATCCAACTTTTTAGCTTGTTTAGGAGGAGGCTCTGATAATGGAGGTGAAGTAGCAGACATTGTCATACCTGGAGATCTCTTACAAGATTCTTTTATATGAGAACCTCCTCTTTTGACTAAACTTTTTGAGGTTTGAGCCTCAGAGGTTGTAGAAGCAGGCTTAGAGTGCAGCAAGCCCCTAAGAATTAACTTATAGTTTTAGTCAATTAAAGCACAGGTATTAAACCCTCTACAAATATCACAGTCAGAGTCCACATGAGAAGGCCCTAAGCAATACACACACTTGGAATGTGCATCTGAGTCTGGTATTTTGTGGCCACAGGCCACACATTCTTTAAAAACTGAAGGTTTTTCAGACATGATAAAACAAAAAAAACAAGATAGGAAAAGGAAATTGCCAGCAATGGTAAACAAATGGAGCAGTAATAAAAAAGTACTATACAGGGACAGGATACCAACAATGATACTGAAGAATACTCTTAAGAGTAAAAGGGAAAAATGGTGAAATCCTAGAAATAATTAGGTTTAAAGTGAGGAAAAAGAGTGAAAAATACAAAAACTATTAGAATTATATAGAAAGGTAGCTAACTCACAAAAAAATTAAAGCTCACTCAAGAGTTCTGCGACCATGTCTGAGCGCTAAGGTGGCAAATGAGATCTGAGGTATGTATGGTGACTGGGGCATTATGGGTAAAGGGAGGAGCTCAACAGTTTCAATGTCTATGATCTGGAAGAAGCAGGTGGGTTGGATCCGAGAATCAGATCCAAACCCAGCAGTTGAAGAATGAATGAAAATGACATCAGATCATGTTTTTTTGGAACTGCAATGAGTAGTCACATTTTAAAAATTCCCTACAAGGAACTTTCTCAGAAATGTTCTGGAGCAAATGATTACAACTAAAGAAAAAATATTTTGAGCTCGACGCAAAAACACATTGCCTATAGATATTATGTCCTAACCAAGTTTAATGCTATTGACTGCAAAAAAAAAGCAATTACTGGAAATGGAAACCAGAACTGAAACCAAATGTAACTGAATAATTGCATGTTGCAAAGGAGATATAAGAACTGGAGTTGGGATCTTTAGGAAAGGGAAGGAGCAATCTACATAGAAATAAGTGGAATTTCTGGGAAAATGCATAGAGAATATTGTTCAGGAGGGGTAAAATTTCAGGGAAGGCAAAACTTGAGCAATTTATGTAATGCTGGAATGAATGATAATTGTTAAAAAAGAATAAATACAATACATGGAAATGAAAATGGTTTGTCACAGTTTGTATATTTTCTATTTATCTGTGTGTATCCAAGTCACTACTCAATGTATGTCAATTTAATAAACTGAGTTAAAAAAATCATTGACAGTAAATTAAGCAATAATATCAGCAACACTGAAGTGGCTACTTACCAATGCACACTGTGATGCCTGCACACTGACCCAGTAATCAAAGAGCCTCAATCCTCACCACTAGCACCAGTAAGCGGAGTGCACATTGGGGGGATAACAAGTACACACACAGTAAAGTACAATTTCCCTTAAGAGTGCACAGAGATCACAGTCAGTCTGGGGCTGGTTTCTCCCTTTCTCTCCAGATCCCCAATAAGACTCCTCACTGGCACAGCTATAGGGTCCAGGTCTCAGCCTAGTGGTCAAGCTAAAACCTCCAGGACCCTCTCTGTCCAATGAGTGCTTAGTGTCCCTGCCCAAGTAGCTGACAGACACACACTTTAAGATTTGATCTATAAACAAACACACGCACACTCCTGTAGCCTGCCCAGGACCTCCCTGACATGTTGAATGTTCTCTTGCCAGGAATGGCTGTAGATGGCAATATCATCAAGGTAAGCAAGGCCAAACCCTCCTGCTCCTGCTAGGATATGGTCTACCACCTCTGAAAAGTCACTGGGGCATTTTTCATCCCAAATGGCATCTTTGTAAACTCATACAAGCCAAAAGGAGTCACAAAGGCTGACCTCTCTCTAGCACTGGGAGTCAAGGGTACCTGCCAGTAACCGTTGGTAAGATCATGGTGGTAAGATACTTAGCCCCACCCAGCTGCTCTAGGGCCTCATCTGTCCTAGGCATGGAGTAAGCATCTGACTCTGTGTGACTATTTAATTTCCTGTAGTCCACACAGAACCTGGTGCTGCCATCCGTCTTTGGAACCAGCACCACTGGGGAGGCTCAGGGACTGTTGGACTCCTGAATTACCCCTAGTTCCAACATTTCCTGTATCTCCTCCCTCAGAGTCTGTTTGACTCTCTTAGGTGCTCTATAAGGGGCCTGCCTAATAGGCCTTTGGGGTCCTGTATCCACCTGGTGCTGCACCAGGTAAGTGCACCCTGGTTTCCCAGTGAACATGTCCCCAAACTCCTGTAACACTGCTCAGATTTCTCGAACCTGGGTGGGAGATAGCTGCTGGGACATTGTTACCACTACCACTGAGGTATCAGTCCGAGCCTCACTGAGGAGATCAGTCACCAGATCTCCCTCAGACTCTTTCTGCAATCCACTGCAAATATTCAGCACAAGGACCGCCCTATCATGATAAGGCTTCATCATGTTAACATGGTACAGTTTGTGACCTTGCCTCCTGTCTAACAGTTCTACCATGTAGTTAACATCACTGACCTTCCTTACCACATTGTAGGGTCCTTCCCAGACTGCTTGCAGCTTGAGTCTGACATGAACGTGAACCATCACCTGCTGCCCTACAGCATGCTCTCTAGCTCGAGCATTCCTGTCATACCATACCTTTTTCTGTTGTTGGGCTTCTGCCAGGTTCTCCTGGGCCAAGCCTATGATTTCCCTGAGCCTTGTCCTGAAGTCTAGGACATATGCCACAATAGACTCCTTGTGAGATTCACACTCACCCTCACATTCATCATGCACTAAATCTAGAGGCCCCCACACCCTATGCCCATACAACAACTCAAAGTGTGAAAAACCTGTGGATTCCTGGGGAACCTCTTTGTAAGCAAACAACAGATGGAGCAAATATTTGTCCCACTCCCTCTTAAACTGGTCTGCAAATGCCCATAGCATGGACTTGAGTGTAGAGTTTAACCTCTCAAAAAGACCATTAGTCTGGGGATAGTAGGGGGTGGTCTTTAGGTGCTTCACCCCACAGTACTGCCACAGACAAGACAGCAAGTCTGACATGAAATTGGTACCTCTGTCAGTCAGTATTTCTTTTGGGAAACCTTGCCTGCTGAAAATCTCTAACAAAGCATTTGCCTACTTTTCTGCCTCAATGGAAGGCAAAGCCACTGCCTCAGGGTATCTTGTAGCATAATCTATTACCACTAGGATATACTTTTCCCCTGTGGAACTTGGAGTACCCAGAAGCCCCCACAATATGCATAGCTAGCCTATGAAATGGCTCGTCGATCACAGACAAAGGCATCAAAGGAGCTTTCACCCTGTCTCCTGCCTTGCCTACCTTTTGGCACTGCTCACAGGTCCTGCAGTACCCTGTTACATCTCTGGAAATCCCAGGCCAATAAAAGTTCTGCATAATACATCTCCTTGTACGTTTTATGCCCATATGACCTGCAAAGGGAATATCATGGGCTATGGCTAAAAGTGCCAGATGGTAGGCTGTAGGCACTACCAACTGCTGTATTCCCTCACCTTCTAGCCCTCCCTCAGGGGTCCAATCTCTATACAGTAAACCTTTGTCCCAGTATACAGAATCCCCCTTCCCTTGAGAATCAAGCGTCTTACTAGCTATCTCTCTCAGGCCTTGTAATGCAGGGTCTGAGAGCTCAGCCTGTCTCGACTCTTTCTTTGTAACCTTTCCCAGCTCCCCTTCCACAGGAAGTCTGGTATCCTCTGGCAGCGGTGCTTCACTGCCAGCCTGGTTTTACTACTCACCTCTGCCCTTGCAGTCACTCCGTCTAAGGGAACATCAGTACCCACAAGAAGTTGTGGCTCACCTTCAATTTCACTGCCACAGTGTAGCTCCCTCCCTGAAGTAACCACCTCACCAGTCCTGGCTACAACTGTGCGGTCTGTCTGGGTCTCCTCCAAGCCATCAGAACCCCAAGCTTGTCTCCAAACCTGACTGCATGTAACTGCATGAGCATATGGTACTGTATTATCAAAATCATTCCCTCTAAGGACATCTGCAGGGATATCCTCAAACACACCTACTTGCTGGCTTCCTTTTCCATCCTCCCAGTCAAGGTGAGCCATAGCTAAAGGTATTTGGAATGAGGACCCTCCTAAAGCTCTGACTGGAGTAGATTGCCCAGGCAAGTAGTGCTCCTCTGTAAGCATTGTAGGCTTCACAATGGTTATGTCAGAGGCTGTGTTTCTCTTAGCAATTACCTCTTTGCCATTCACTACAACTGGATATAACATCTGGTGGTAGTTTTCTACCCTTATTGTCTCAAGACAACCTGCTGTTGGCATTTTGCCCTTCCCACTTACTGGCTCCCTCACCTTTCGTTCCCCACATTGCCTCTGTGAACATCTATACGCCACATGACGTGTACCTGCTACTAGCAGATTCTATTGGGGCAGTCTAGAATGCCCACCATGGGTTCCCTTAGACCCATGAGCAGCACTGGGTGTCCCTTTCCTGTGTAGGGATATCCTGCTTGCTGGCTATAGGTCTCCCTTCTTCTCCAACTCATGTGAAGTAGCACATTGTCTATCAACTAACCAGATCCTCATGTCCTCAGGCAAAGTGCTAAGGGCTTGTTCCCTCACCAAAAGATCAGCCAGCCCTTCAAAAGTGGTGACCTGGCATCCACTCAACCACCTATGAAAATAAGTGCTTAGTTCAGCAACATATTCACACACACTTTCATTTGCCTTGCGTCTATGCTCACAAAACTTTTTCATGTAAGCTTCAGGTGTTAGCTTAAAAAATTCTAGCAAACAATTCTTAACAGCAGTATAATCAAGAAATTCATGATCAGATAATTTAGACAGCACAGTCACAGCTTTACCATGAAGTAAGGGGTTCAGGAACAATACCCAGAGCCTTTGGTCAACATCATACTGTTTACATACTCTCTTAAACATATGAATGAAACTATCAAAATTATCCCCCTCTGTAAACTGCAGAAGAAATTTACTGACTTTTTGTGCTTCCGGGGTTCAATTACTCCCTTCCATATTACCTCCATGACTTTGGCGAAGAGTTAGCATCTCCTTTTCGTGCTGCATCTGCCTCTTTTTCTCCTCAGCTTCCAGGCATAGCAGTTTCACATTCTCCTCAGCCTGTAGATGTCTCAGTCTCTCTGCTGCTTCTGTTTCCAAATGCCTGGCCTCCAACTCAAGTCTCTTTAGCTCCAGATGGATTTTTAAGTCCACTGCAGAAACATTGAGCTGTCCATTCTCTGAGTGTTATACATCTCCAGGGCCAGTCTGATCATCCTCCTGGTTGCTACTCTCTGATGCAGCTGTGACCAAAGATGCAATCATGTCTGCTTTAGTCAGGTTTCCATGCATCAGTCCTTTAGCCTGGCACATCTCCGCCAACTGTCTCCTTGTCAGTTTACCATACTCCTCTGCTGACATGCTTGCCTGCTCTCCCTGACTAACTAAGCTAACAAAAGAAATAAAATAATCGTGATCTAAACTCTATATTCACCGCATGGCTGATTTGAGTACAAAAACACCTTCAGTGATCACTGTACATAAGCTACAGGAATTCACTATCCACACAACTACAAGCCAATTAGTATGTGATGTGGCTAACTCACCACTATCAAACAATTAATATTTGATGTGGATATCCCACCACTGTCAATCAAGGAGCCTCAATCCTCATCACTAGCACCAGTGAGGGGCATGCACATTGGGAAGTATAACAAGTATATACACAGAAAAGTACAATTTCCCTTAACAGCACACAGAGATCACAGTCAGTCTGGGGCTGGTTTCTCCCTTTCTCTCCAGATCCACAATAAGACTACCCACTGGCACAACTATAGGGTCCAGATCTCAGCCTAGTGGTCAAGCTAAAACCTCCAGGACCCTCTCTGTCCAACCAGTGCTTCGTGTCCCTGCCCAGGTAACTGACAAACACACACACTTTAAGATTTAATTTATATACAAACACACAGACATTCCTGGGGAAGGCAGGAATAGGTTCTAAAGGTGTGCCCCCTTTCTGCCCAGACTATAAGGTAGTACCAACTGCCACCAACCACTAATATCAGCTACAATAAGGCCCTTCCCAAAGGGTGAACAATTTCACTGTATAATGTTACTGTTATCCAAATAGTAAGTGTGCCGAACAGCAAGACTATTGGAGTGGCTTGGACAGTATCACCAAAAACATGCAATGTACGCTAAGAGCTTAAATTATCTCTACACAAAACAGCCACAGTTGGAAAGTTTAAAAAAATATGTTATAATAAAAGCAGAATAAACATGTCATCAATTCAACACAGTGCTAATCAAGAGTTCAGAGATCACAGGAAACTTTTAAAACAATATTGTAGGATAGTCTAACATAACTATAAAAAATAGCTAAGCTAATCTGGCTATATTTCTATCTAACTCTAAGAGAAACACTAAGTTCTAAATAACTACTTACATACAGAACAAAGCAAGTGCCTGATGAGTTGTCAGATCTAGATCAAGATACAAAATGCTCAAATCTTTCTCTCTGAGACAGTCTTAAATTGATATACACATTACTGCGGAGTCATTTCACATTACATCATTTTTAACTCCTCTGCTGAAGTTTCCCAGGCTCACAGAACTCACAAGTTAATATATGTTTGTAATCTTGCATCTGCCAGGAAACCACAGCATTAAATGACACTTTACATATAAAATCTAGTAATTAAATCTTGTCCTAAGACAATAGAAATAATTTCTTAGTCCAGGCATCTTATGTCCGAGCTTGAGATCAGTCACAAAATGCTTCACTTATCAGCTTTCTTCCAGCAGGGTGCACTGCGGTTACATTTTTGAAGCTCAGAACATATAACACAGTTTTCTTACATTTAGTTTTCTTACATTTGTAAAAACCTGCCTGTGGATTATATTAATATTTACAAAGACATAGATATTTACAAAATTCTATCTAGCTAGGCTGGCAGCCTTCACACACCCGATGGACAACTCAGTGATTATAACCCATAATCAAACTGAAACAGCTTTGCCTAAGATCAAAACTTCAGGCTCAATGGGCCCAGACAACATTCCACAATGTTTTCTCAGCAATATAAAGCACAACCCACAACCCTGCTGACATCTCATGTAACAAATGGCTATCCGCACTTTTTGTCTCCAGCACATGGCAAAAGGCCACAGTAGCTCATATCCATTAAGATGGATTCACGACCAGTCCTGAGAAAGTACAGTTGTGCAAGTAAATATACCATAACAGTAACAGTAGATGTTCAAATGATCCCTGCTGCAGCAGCCTAAGCAATAGAGGTTATATCCTGCGAAGGATATATCTGCTGGCCAGCTTCCAAAGCTTCAGAGCACCTTCCAAGCACCCAAACCACTAGGCAGCTTGATCTGAGCTGTCTGAAAAGATAGGTTTGAGCAGTAAACCTTTCAGGGCTTTCATGACAACTGAGAGACAGAAGCTCTGTCCCAACAAGACATAACAAGGAGTACAAAAAAATATGTATAAATGTGTGTTCACACCATGGCAAAACAACATACTCAAAAACCTAAGGAGGATGGAGGGGGCAGCTACTGCAGCAGTGATCAGTCAAACATATAATGTAATGGTAAATTTAAACAAACCAACCAGAAACTTCGCAGTGTGGAGGTGTGAAGTTCACTCCTTGAAATATGTTATGCACCTAGTTCACTAATAAAATTCAAACTTTAAAATACTTATTAAAAAATAATAAAACAGTAAGTAGTCCACAGTTGAGTTAAAAATGGAAAATCCTTTGTTGAAACACACAGACAAATGATCCTAGTTGAATATAATGAAAAGCATTAAAGACATTCATTAATTTAAATATAATTAGATCATTTGGAGCAAGGGAGTAGTTACAGAGGGTGATTCTGTTAAGAGCAATAAAAGCATTAAAATCATTTGTTTAACCAAGTCCTCCTTCACCCCTAACACCATGGTGTAAACTGAGACTGTGCTACCTTAGAACTGAAACTTAAAAGCAAGAGACAAATTAAAATATATAAAATAAGATCAGCTTATTAAGGCTAACCTACTAATTCAAATGTTTGTTAATTAAGAAACCAGCTCACTAACAAAGTGACTAACTAATTAAAACTAAATACAAAGATCAACCACTAAACATCTATCAGAATAAATATTAGTAACTTTTAAATTAAAAACTTTTAACAAAGATCATTTTCGTACCAAATAAATACTTCATCAGGTTTGTGTGTAAAAAAATATCATAATATTAATGAACATGTGTATAAATCTACAGGTGAACCCTAAGTAAGCTGAAAACCATAGACATAATTGCTAAGGTGGAAATACAGTGAAACATTTTAGAAATGAAAAGTGAAAAATAAGTAAAATTGCTTCCTATGTCAGACAGATTAGCTGGTTCAAAGGAGTATGTATTAGCTTCTCTAACAGAAAATTAAGCTCCCAAGGAGTGCCCATCATCAGTTCTCTTGGAGGCTTCTTATGCAAAACCACTTTCGAGATAAATGAACCATGATCCAATGGCAAAAAAATCCAAAGCCACTTTAGGGACCAGAAAGATACCAGGCAACTATGAAAAGGAATTCAAACCATCACTAACTGCAAGCCTACATCAGCTTCATGTGATGATAGCATCGTGTTTCTGAACCAACTGAAAAAGAAGTTATGCCTTACCATAACGTTCTATTTGTGTTGTAGATCTTTATTCATTCATTACTGATAGGACTTTGGTTCCATCCTCAGAACCAACACATCTGTTTCCAAGCTCGCACAAGCCAAAAACTCTCAGCTTAGACCTACCCATAATGCCCCTCACATAGTCTCTTCAGATCGAGTTTACCCACCCTTATATTATACAGATAGTAAGAGAGACAGTAGGAGGCTCTGTCTGATCAAATACCTTAACCAGGAGTTCCTAAAGTCCACCAGGAGTCCAGGCAGGGGGAAGGAGGGCAAGAAGTAATGAATGAATAAAGATCTACAACACAGATGGAACATTATGGTAAGACATAACCTCTTTATCTGATGTTGTAAATCTTTATTCATTCCTTACTGATAGGACTGAGTCCCCAGCTACTAGAGTCCTGGGTGGCCCTACGGAAGGATATTCCTGAGCACCATAGAACCAAAGGATGCTCATCCCCTGGAGGCCAAATCCAACTTGTAATGAGTGATACAGGTATGAGGTCTTTCCCAAGTGGCTGCTGCGCAGATATCATCCATAGAGGCTCTGGAATAAAAACCTACAGAAGTAGCCATCGATCTAGTAGAATGAGCCTTAATTCTGGAAGGTAAGGATAGTTTATTCTGATGGTAGATGAAGGCAATGACGTTTCTAAGCCAGGAGGATAAAGTCACTTTGGAGACAGGTTTACCCAATCTGGGTTCCGCAAAGGCCACAAACAATTGATCTATTTTCCTGAAAAATTTAGTCTGTCCAAATAAAAATGAAGCTGCCTATGAACATCAAGGGTGTGCAAAAGATACTCCCCTCTGTTGGAATGCTGCGGGAAGAAAAACGGCAGGTCAATAGATTGGTTAATTGAAAATCCAGAAATGACCTTGGGCAAGAAGGAAGGGTCAGTACGAAGGGACACTCTATCCCTGTGGAAGCTCAAGTAAGGTCTCTTGACACTCAAGGACTGTAACTCAGATACTCTTCTCACTGCGATAAGTGCTACTAGAAGTAAAGTCTTCCATGATAAAAAATTCTATATCACATAAATCAGAAGGCTCAAAAGGAGAGCTTGTTAATGACTGAAGTACCAAAGTCAAGTCCCAGGGTTCTATGTGGCACTTGACAGGAGGTTTAACATGTAATACTCCTTTCAAAAAGGTTTTGCACAGATGGTGTGACATAACAGAAGAATTATCAAATCCATTATGAAAATTTGCGATAGCTGCTAAATGCACAGTGATTGTCGATGCTGAGGCTCCTGCATGTAGAAAAGTAGTCAGGTATTGTAGGATCTTTTGAAGAGGCATAGAGAAAGGGTCTATGTTCTGATCTTTGGCCCAAGTAGAGAACCTAATCCATTTACTAGAATAAATTTTTTTGGTGAAAGGCTTGTGTGAAGCCAGAAGAATCTCACGGACAGGAGATGAGATATCAGGCAGCCTGGCAATCATTGGAAATGGAGAAACCAAGCTGTGAGCCTGAGGCTGTGGATATTGGGGTGGATCAATCCCTGAGGATGAGACAGCAGACCTTGAGACTGTGCCAGGATCCATGGGCTGATGAGGCCATAGGAAAGGAAACCAGACGTGACAGGGCCAATAAGGGGTAATGAGGATCACTTTGCTTCCCAACTTTACAGCTTTCTGGAGGAATATTAGGATAAGGGGAAATGGGGGAAAGGCATACAGTAGACCTGGGGGCCAATCATGCGTTAGAGCATCCCTCGGTGATTCCCCCTGAGGGGGGAATAAGAGCAAAGTAGCTTCTGCATTTGTTGTTTAAAGCAGAGACAAACAGATCGCAGCAAGGCCTGCCCCAGCGGCGGTAGATCTGATCCACTATTACAGGATTGAGGGACCACTCATGAGGCATCAGGATGTTCCTACTCAGATTGTCCCCAATAAGGTTGGAACTCCCGGGAATGTGCATTGCTATAAGAAAGAGGTTGGAAGCTATCACCCAGTGCCAAATCCTCATAGCTTCCCAACACAGGGGTTAAGACCTGGTTCTGCCTTGTTTGTTCATATACCAGATGACTGACATGTTGTCCGATTGAATTGCAATGGTCCTGGAAGGGAGGGATGTATGGAATGCTTGCAATGTTAAGAGAACTGTCCTCAGCTCCAGGACATGTATGTGCAAATTGGCCTCCATGGGGGACCAGGTGTCTTGGACCATCTTTCCCTGGAAATGCCCCCCCACCCTAACAGGGAAGCGTCCGTGGTCACTGTGGCCCTGGGCTGGGGGAGACTAGAATGGTTGACACCAAAGATTCGATTCTGGCTTCATCCACCATAGCATTTCTTTCTTGCAAAGGTTTGTAAAGCGTATCATGTGGTCGAGTGGGTGGGTTAAGATTGACCATTGTGAAGAAAGGAGCCACTGTAATTTTCTCATGTGCAACTTTGCCAGTGGTACTAGGGTAATGGCATTTGCCATGGAGCCTAAAAGTTGCAGTACAAGGCATGCTGGTACAAAGGTCTGTGGAAGGAGGGCTGGGATCTGGTGTCTTATTTTCGAAAGCCTGTGAGGAGGGAGGGAAGCTTGACAGGATGTTGTGCAGAAGACTGCTCCAATGAATCCCAGTGTTTTTGTTGGGAACATTTGAGATTTGTCCTTGTTGATTGTAATCCTCAAGCAGAGAGCGAGGGCTTGAGTGTAAGAGAGACTGTGGGTTAGAAGATTCCTGGTCGAGGCGGTAAGGAACCAATCGTCTAGATAAGGAAACACCTGGTATCCTCTTAGTCGAAGATGAGCTGTTACAACTGCCATACATTTGGTGAATGCTCAGGGGGGCTGTCGAGAGACCGAATGGCAATACCCTGAACTGGTAGTGATGGGCTCCCAGCCAGAAATGGAGAAACCTCCGGGAGAGCTGATCCATCTTTATGTGGTAATACGCATCCTGGAGATCTATAGAGCACATCCAGTTGTCCTTCCCTAGAAGGGGGAAAATAGACTGTACTGTGACCATCCAGAATTTTTGAGGTTTTATAAATTTGTTCAATAGGCTGAGATCCAGTATTGGTCTCCAGTCCATTGTTTTTTGTGGCACTAAAAGAACCTTGAGTAAAAACCAGATCCTCTCTGGTCTGGTGGGACTGGTTGGATGACTCTTTTTCTTAGCAGCTTTACTATTTCTAAGGCTGCTACCTCCCTCTGATTGGGTGGAACATCAGGGATTTGTTTGATGGGTCTGGGAGTTAAATCAAATGGCATCTGGTAGCCTCTGGATATTATTCTCTGCACCCAAACATCAGTAGTAATAAGTTGCCAGGTTGGTAGGTGCAGAGAAAAATGACCCCCAACTGCTTCCAGAGGAAAGCAATCAGGCTGCTGCTCAGGAGCACTGGTAGGGTCGGTCAGAGAAGGAATCTCTAGCTCCCTGGTTACGTGGACCCCCTCTACCCCGAAAGTGGCATCTTCCAGATGAGTTTCCCCCTCTGCCCCATGGGGATTGCTCACCACGAGTGTCATGAAAAGATACTTGGGATTTCTTGAACCACAATTTCCCTCCCCTCTGGTTCCTGGAGTAGGACCTCTGGGGGTGGAAAAATGTATGCCCGCAGCAGACAAGGTCTTTCCTTCTTTCTCACTTCATGCTAGTGTGTCTCGTACATTGGTACCAAAAAGTGCAGATTCGTCGACAAGCTCATTGACGAAGGAAGATTTAAAGGTGTCTGCGAAATCACACAAACGCATCCAAGCATGACGTTGCATGACAATGCCTGATGCGGCAGCTTGAGCTGCCCCCTCAGTGGTGTGAGATATCAAACGCATTGAGGAGTTCGAGATAGATTCAAGGGTAGCTAGCTGCGAGGCGACAGTGCCACACACCTCATCAGGCAATACCCCCACCAAGAGGTAGACATTTCAGAAATTAGGTCTCTTTGGAGGTGAGTGAAGTGTGTCAGATAGTTCCGCGACCAAATGACGAAGGTCGCTGAAGCATAGGTCCGCTTCCCTTGTTTCTCCACAGCCCGAGACTCCCTGTTCGGAGGATAGACAGTGGAACTATCTTCTGCCAGTTCCCTCTTGGTGGCTGCCTCCACAACCATGGAAATAACAGTCAACTGCTTGGACCAGTTGGGCTGGTCTTCAGGGGTGGATAAAATTTTGTCCGGCCTCCAGGGGACAGGTTCTACATTGTCTGGGGCCTTTCAGGCATGCTGCACAATCAGCTTTATAAGCTCATCTGCAGGTGGGGTCACCCATGAAGTAGATGGCCAGGCATGGAAGGCCTGCAAGAACATGGATTCCTCAGAAGAAGGGTTAGAGGACTTCCAGTCTCCCCTCTGCTTGTGGATTTTGAGAATGTCTCCAAATGAGACGTCATCTGGGGGGAAGACTGTGGGGACCCTTCTCCGTCATCGCAATCAGTGTCCTCAGTGATAGATTCCTCAGCGGAATCAAGGTGCTTCCTCTTGCACCCTTTCTTTCAGGGTGGCTCCCCAGTGGGATCTTCTGAGGAGGACTCCGGAGAAAGGGTTCCTTTCAAAGGGAGGTCTTGTGGCTCCCGTGCCCAGAATCCCAAAGTAGGGGGTTGGGACAGCTGCATGCTAGAGGGTGGTTCTGGTGTCGATGCCATTGGTGCTGACTGCAAACCTGTGGAGGCAAGGACCCTCTCCATCACCTGGAAAGCAGGCCCACCCGAGGAGGGATGGGAGCCCAGAACCAAGAAGGACAACCTTGGAACCGGGGTCACACCCCACCCTGAGTAGCCCACCTCCAGGTGAGGAGCTCCGAGAGGACTGGAAGCTGTCCGAGCCATGGACATAGACAGCGCCAGTGAAAAAATAGGTACAGGACTAGGTACCAAGGTGCCAACAGTCCAAACACTGCTCCAGGAGTGTACCGGCTGCAATGGAACCGATGCACAAGAGAGGTCAGTGTCGACAGTGAAAACTCCACAGTCAGAGCCGAGACGGTATGCACCGGGACGGTCATTGGAACCAAGATCTCCGGGGCCTGGGTAGAGGCTGAAGGAGGATAACCAGTTGAGTATGCTGTGAAGAGATCCAAGCCAAAGGGAATGGAAGGTCTAGCTGGGGTGGGCAATCCCCTAGCTGCCAGAACCTGGTCCACAACCTGCACTACATCTTGTTCAGAAAGGCTCCTGGTGGACCTATAGGAGGCAGCTGAAGGAGAATCAGGTCTTTCAAGAAAGGGGCTAAACTGGTGCCCTGAAAAAGGGTCGTAAGTTGGTGAGTATCTGGCTCTTGGGAGAAGTTCAACCTTAGGAATTGAGGTCATATTCTGTGGAGCCAAAAAAGCTACCGGCACCGTGGCTGTGGATGGTTCCAAAGCAGGTATGGTCATCAAAGCCAGTGTTGGGACCAAGGAAGGCACCAAAGATGATGGTGCAGAAGCTGGAACTGAAATAGGAGTCAACATCTGAGATGGCACCGAGGGGGAAGACACAGGGCCTGGTGCCGAAGTGGTCTGTGCCGAGGGTGCTGGAGAAGCTTGGTGCCAACTTGGTTCTGTAATTGTCGGGGATGTAGGAACCGAGTGACTCAATTTTTCCTTGTGTTTCTTAGTTTTATAAGGTGAGACCTCTGACCCAGAGAGCCTCTGAAAAAGGCGTTTTGACTAAACCTTTCAAAGTTAACTTGTTTTTGCGCTCTGCTAGAGTGTGATTACTAAAACTAGAGCAGATGTCACTAGAAGCATTTATATGGACCACTCCCAAACAATAAATGCACTGAGCGTGACCATCTGAGTTGGGCATCTTTTGCCCACACTTGTCGCACTGTTTAAACTCCAACTTAACTTTGTCTGACATAATACTGACAACAAAAAGTACCCAGAAGGAAACAACAACAAGGGAAAAGAAAAAGTTTTAAGATAAAGAGAGAAAGGAGAGAGTACCAACAATGGTATTTAGAAATACCACAAGTGGTAAAAAGACAGCCTACCAAAGGTAGGAGAGAGGGACAGTACCAATGATGGTAAAAGGTTAACTACTAAAGGCAGAGGGTAGGAAATAGAAGCAGGTTACAATCAAGAGAAGAAAATAGCGAAACTGACTAAAAAGGGCAAAGTTTTGAAAGAAAACTACACAAAATTTCCACTTTAGCTTTGAGAGAGAGAGGCAAGGCACGTCTGACAAGGAATGCAGCAAATGAGATCTGGAGAGACTATGAGAGGGGCATTATGGGTAGGTCTTGGCTGAGAGTTTCTGGCTGGTGTGAGCTTGAAAATGGCCATGTCAGTTCCGAGGATGGAACTGAAGTCCTATCAGTAAAGAATGAATAAAGGTTTACATCATCAGATCAAATTTTTCAGTAGGTTTGATGCTGACAACAGAACAACATCATGCAGAATCCCTGAAGACAAGGATGCAGCGGTGCTGAGCCTCAATACAATCAATGTCACCAGAACCCTAAAAGGTGTCAACCTGAGGAAAGCAGCTGGCCCTGACAAGATCATGGGCAGGGTACTAAGGGAATGTGTGACAGAACTGGCTCCAGTACTCACTGACATCTTCAACACCTCACTCCATTTGGCCAGTGTTCCGAAATGACTATTTATTTATTTATTTATTTTTATTTTACATTTGTTGACCGGGCTAGTCTAGTTGAATACATGTCCTTTTTCAGTAGAGGCCCGGGGAGATAAGCTCCAAGACATGATCTAAATACAATAGTACAAGTTCAAACAACACAGAAAAAAATATCAATATACTAATAAAAATAGCAACTTTAAAAAGGAAATAAAACTCATCAACAATGGTATTAAGTAACTAACAGTAAAGAGTTTGTAACAGAATATATTATTGAGGAAAAAAAAAATCATAAAACAGTGAAATTTCAAGTATGGAGACATATCAGGTTAGGTCATAGTTAAACAAAGGAAGTTAGGTGAGTAGTAATGTAGCAAAGGAGTTACTTAAGAAGAGAAAGTAAAAAGAGGATATAAAAAAAAGAAAAGAGGTAGATAAGAAAAGTATGATAAGATGGAAAAAAGTAGCAGATGCTAGTAAGCACTGGATAGGTTAGATAACTTAGTAGAGGTAGATGTATCATTCCTCTACCCAAGAAACCACAGCCAACAACTCTGAATGACTACTGACCAGTTGCTTTAACCTCAATAGTAATGAAGTGCCTGGAGAGGTTGGTCAAAGATCATATAGCCTCAATCTTACCTGTGATGCTGGACACACTGCACTTCACATATATGACAAACCGCAGTACAGGAGATGCCATTTTAGTATCTCTCCATGAAACACTGACCACTTAGAAGGCAAAAACTGCTATGCAAGACTGCTATTCATTGATTTCAGTTCTGCCTTCAGCACTGTCATCCCTCAGAATCTGATATCGAAGCTACTTCAACTGGGCATAGACTCTCATTTATGCAATTGGATTCTGAGCTTCCTTACTGAAAGGCCTCAAAAAGGTTTGTGTGGGAGGCAACAGCTCCTAAAGTATCATCTTGAACACAGGAGTGCTGCAGGTGTGTGTCTTAAGCCCTCTCCTTTTCCCTCTGCTGACACATGACTGCATGGCCAGACATGAGACGAATAGGATCATCAAACTCACAGAAGACACCACCGTTACAGGCCTGATGGGGAGGAGGAGGCCTACAGGAATGAGATTGATCAGCTACTGGTCTGGTGTGGCAACAACAATCTAGCACTGAATTTCAGCAACAGAAAGGAGTTGATTGTTGATTTCAGAATATCTCAAGTACCACACCAACCTCTAGTGATGAAAGGGATGACAGTGGAAAGGGTCAACAGTACAAAGTTCTTGGGTGTTCATATCACGGAGAACTTAACATGGTCAGTCCATGTATCCAGCACAGTCAAGAAAGCTCAGCAACGCTTGCACTTTCTAAGGAAACTTAGGAAGGCAAAATTATCAAGCTCCATACTTCAGGCCTTTTATAGAGGCACCATTGAAAGTGTCCTGACCAACAGCATTACAGTCTGGTATGGGAGCTGTAAAAATCAGGATCCGAAGGCTCTCAGGAGAGTTGTAAGTTCAGCAGAAAGAATCATTGGCACCTCCCTTACACCTCTGGAAGATATACACAAATACCGTAGCATTGACAGGGCCAAAAAGATTTACAGCGTTCCAATGCATCCTGCCAATGGTCTGTACACTTGCCTCTCCTGAGGAAGAAGATACACAAGCCTGCATTGTAAGACCACCAGACTAAATAACAGTTTCTTTCCGCTCTCCATTAGACTGTCGAACTCTTGGGAAAAATAAACCATGACTTCTGTTACATAGCTAGCCTATCAAGTGGCTTATTTTATGGATGTGCAATAACCAAGTGCAATACTAAGGTAGCTCACCTACACACTGAAGGACTGTAAAGTGCAATATATAAACTGTGCAATAATTCAATCTAATCATAGATATGTTGCTATTGTTTCAATTTTACTTTGACAATATTACCTTCATATTGTTCTTTGTCTTCCTTATCTCCTGTTCTGGGATATGTGTGGGTTACTGCTGTCCTACTTTACTTACTAATTGCTACTTATTAAATTTCTACTGTGATATTTTATTCATTTTTCTCTGTCTATATGTGCAACTGTTTCCTGAATTGAGAATGAAGCACTGTAATTTCGTTCAGCTACACTGCTGTGTAGTTCTGAATGACAATAAGGTTTTCTTTGACTTGACTTGACCTGAATAAGAAAGGCCATTGGATAGTAACTCACACAAATATTGTAAAACTAGAGAGCTACCACCCCAGAATGGCTCCTGGTTATGTTGTTAGCATCAAGTAGAAAACCTTTTCTATTTGCTAATATATTATTTTCTAGTATCAGGCTTGCTTGCCTTCATTGGTACCTACTGCATGTCCTCAGTAAACAGGTACCTAAAAGCAATTAAGACCCTATCATCCAGGCAGTCAACTGAAAATGACTGATGTCAGGGTATATCAAAAACCCCTGTTCTTTTGTGAGTATCTTCAGACATACCCTGGATATTAATGGAAAGGGTGGAAAAGCATACAGGAGCATTCCTGTCCAAGGAAAAGAAGCAGCATCTATCTTCTAGGCCTTCTCGCATGAAGTTCTGGAACAGAATCTTGCCAGATGACTGTTCACAGTGGAGGCAAAGAGGTCTGTCTTCTTTAGAAACTCTCCACAGATGGATCAAATCCTGAAAGACCCCCAATCTACTTTCCATTCATGAAGGTTTGCCCTAGTCCTGCAAAGTTTGTCTGCCACACAAGTTTGCCTGAAGGAATGTAGAATGCCTGTAGACTGAGACTGTGCTGTCAAGGTATATGGCAAGCTAACATGGCTAGTCTGCTAAAGGGGTACAAACTGGTTCCCTCTTGCCAACTGATGTACCACATGACTGGTGGTATTGTCTGTAACCATCTGAAGTAGTCCCAGGGACCAAAGACAGTTCAGACAGTTGAATGCTTTGATCAGGGCAAGCATCTCCTTGGCATTTATGTCCTTGCATCTGTCCTTGGTGTCCCATATCCCCTGCTCTTTTATTTCTCCTGAAACTGTTTCCCCAGGCAAAGTCCAAAGCATCTGTGATGACTGCTTTGGAGCTAGGAGGAAGATGGGAAGACCTGGGTTTAAGTATATCTGCTGTCTCCACCAAAATATTTTTTTGACAGACTCCAGCTCTAGGATTTGAAAAGAAAAAGGGTGTTGATGCTGGAACCAAAGAGAGTTCAGTTACCACTGTATCTTTCTCATGTGGAGTCTTGCCATGGGTATCTTGAAAATCCTAGATGCCATGAGACCCAAAATCCTGAATATCCTGTATTCCCTCTCAGTGACCAAAGTTTAAGTGGAAAAAGTTAATAATAGATCTAAATAAAGATCTATTTTCCCTGTGGAAAAAGGCTTTTTTAGCTGAACTGTCTAACTGACATCCCAGGATCACAATCCTGAGTAAGAGAGTCATGAAAGACTTTTGAATGTTCTCTTGGAATCTCAGCTTGTGTAAGAGATCTCTCACCCATGATAGAGATTCTTGACACTTTGAAAAAGACTCTGTAAAGATTGGCAATTCATCTACATATGGAACAATTTGGATACCATGTAGCCTGCAATTAGGTATAACTGGAGCTATACACTTTGAAGACACTACTGGTGCAGTGGATAGTACAAATGGTAACACAGAGAATTGATGATGAGATCCAGACAAACAAAACCTTAAGAAATGTCTGAAGTCTAGATGAACAGGGATGTGATGATAAGCATGTTTTAATTTTAGTGTTACCAGGACAATTGAAAGAGGAAGAAGAGGTAACAGGTTGTGAAGTGACAACATTTTGAAATTGGGAATTATCACAAACAGGTTTAGGACAAAGACACAAAACTGGTCTCCAAACATCTTCTTTCTTTGCACTAGGAATATCCTTGAATAAAGCCTCTTCACCACCTGGGAAGGGGGAACTGATTCTATCACTCATTTGGACAGTATGTAATGAAAAACAGGTATAAATGAAAGAGTCTGTTCTAGAGAATGAGGAAATCCCTCTGGAAAGGAGGAATTTCCTCCCACTGCCATCTTTAATCTTGATGAATGATGTTTAGAGTCCATTTGTCTGAAAGAACCTGTTGCCAAAAAGAGAAAAATCGAGATTCAGACTTTCTGGAAGAAAAAAAAGGGGCCAAGGTGAGAGGGGTCACAAAGTCTCTTGAACAGTCATTTAGACTTGTTGGACTGTCCTTGTTTATGGGAGGTTAGAGACTTCTTTTGTAGTAGTGTATAAGTATTTAGAAGACTCTGGAAATTTATACATCCTGTCTGCCTTTTTAGGGACAGTTGACTGACTATCATGAAGCTGCAGGCAGTAACAAACACATTCTCTAAAGCTGACAGAACAGGAGGGATGGGTGTAGTTTTGGCAAAATCCTTCTTTAATAACTCATAGTATTTTTTGAGGGACTGAGAAACCTCAGTGTTTTCACACTAAAAACACTAGCATATTCTAACAGTATCCATCCCTCTCAACTGTACAGATTTCACAGAATGTCCAGATTTTTGCCTGATATTTTTGGTCCATTTTTCATAAAATTGTGGTTTTCTGGCAACTTAATGGCAAATCATTAAAGACTGAAGTTAAAAACTAATGACGGACATTTGAGTTTCAGACTTCATACAATTCAGAAAATTCATGCTAATGTAAAATGTGTTATCCTATCAACTTTCTAAGTTTGTAAGAGCAGTAATTAAAAATTGTCCCTATTTTTGGTCCTTTGGTCCACTTTTATTTATGGCTTTGTCCAGATTTCTTGCTCTAAGAGTTTGAGAGGTATGAAAGTATTAGAGAAGGAGAACCCCCTACAGGGAAAATCAGAAATTGAGCTCTCCTCTAAGTATGAATCAGAAATCTGAGGAAAAAACCCTGTATCCTTCCCTGCATTTTCCTGGTCAGATTCAGTATCTTGCATCTCTTCAGGGAAAGAGTAATCCCTCTTCCTTTTACCAGAAACTACTTTAAAAGAAGGATCAAAGACCCGAATTAAACCTTGAGCAAGATCCAAAGAAATTTGAGGAGGAGGAGATACATGCTTGGCTTTCGTTTTTTTTTTTTACAGGAAAAATGGGGCTAACCATATTACTAATGACAGTATCTGTTTCCCCATGAATGAGCACATGAGCATAGCATTATGACACAAAAGGGAAACCTTCTCTGTTCCTGTTCCCTTTCCAAGGACTGACAAGAGTGGTTCTCCCTTGCCCACTGATGGGACCCCAACAGCCACAGAGAATGTTGCTAGCCCCCAGTCCATAGTGGCTGTAAGTGCTACACCAGGGGGAGCCAAGGTAAAAGATGAGTGGTTGCACACAGCAGAATCATCCACCTGCAGCTGAGGCAAATTGCTAATCTGCTGTGGTGGCAAAAGCTGTATGATTAACTTTTTTCTTTTTGTGGCTGGAAGAAGGACCAAACATGGGACTGGTAGTCTGTTCCATGGTCAAGCCAAAAATGGTACCTTTTTCCTGGGAAACTAAGCAGCACAAGCCAGTAAAATTCCAAAGTCCCAAGAATGTACTTTTTTTCCCCAGTAAAAACACAGTTAAAAGCACACTAATACACTTTGCCAGCGCCAAAAGGTAATCCAAACACAGTTTTTCCAGACAAAAATGGTTTTAAACAACTTTAAACTGACGAGAAAAAGTGTGCTCCAGTTTAAAAGTACAGTTAAGTCTCATGACACTCAGTTAAAACACAAGCTCCTAGATAAAAAATAACTTGCCTAACCAGGAAAGCATATTTAAAAGTACATTTTAAATGTGGAAGTTTTTTTTTCCAAAGTGAACTTATCTGCTCAGTAATGGACACCACAAGATAATCATTAATTCTTGAAAGCCCACAGAGGAGTGCTGTCTTTGACAACAGGAAAGCTCTGAAGGGCTTGACATCTAAACCTATATCTTTAGACAGCTTAGCTCCATCTGCCTCATGGTTTGGGCACGTGGAAGGTGCCCGGAAGCTTTAGAAGTTGGCCAGCTGTTATATTCTTGTCAGGAAACAACCCATACAGCTTAAGCTACTGCTGCAGTGATAAATATGATGAACACTGACTGATAAATCAATCCTACTGGTACTGTGAATATATGGTTATGGAAGTGATCCTGACTGAATTAGTTTAGTAATATGCAAGCAATGGTTCCCTATTAGAAGACCGAAGACGCATTCTTTCAAATGTGTCTTGGTCGAACTCAAAAGACTGAAACTACAAAATATCGAAGCGGCTTTTAAGTGAATTCTTTCCCTGGGAAATAATTTGCTTGGCTGCTTTGATATTTTGCCATTTTCAGCACTGTAGTGTAGTCTCAGAGCTGGTATATTTAAGTAGGGGGGAGTGTGGAGGGAGCAGCCCCCCACATCAGGGTGTGGGGGGGTGAAGCCCTCCACTTAATGTAATGTTTAAAGTGTTTTATTTATTTATTTATTTATTGTTTGTTTGTTTGTTGGAACAGCGATTTTTTTTCCCTAGGAAAAAAATTGCTGTTCTGACAGTTCAAAATTGTAAGCTTTCGCTTACATAGGGTCTATTAATCGCCATTCGCTTTTTTAAGCGTTCAGTGATCTAATATAGACCCACAAGCAATTACTCCTAAAAATACACTGTTGTGTCTTGTGAGAAGGATACAACATGTCTTTTAAACCTAGTCAATTTTTTACGAAGAAGTCACAACAGCCATGAATAAAGGCTGTTGGGACACACAGCTTATCTTTTTTCTTTTAAAACCATTACTGAATTCCTAAATTGTAAACAGTAACATGAGTACATGGATACAGTGACAGAAAATAAACCACTATAAACATTTTCAATTTTTTCATGCATTACACATGTTTTCCTTTTCAACAATTATCATTCACTTCAACACTATAAAACTTGGAAAGTCCAGCCTTCCTTAAAATTTCACTCCTCCTAAACATTATTTTGAGTACAGTGTTACAAATTCTCTTATTACTATATAATTTGTTTCTTCCTTTTTCTAAAAATCCAGCTTGCAATTTGTTTATTTTTTTTTACAATATTAACTGCTTCAATTACAGTTGAATTACATTTTAATTTCCATTTTCTAGTAACTGCTTTTTGGCAACCAACAACATTACACACAGCATGAGCTTACTATGTCTAGGCAATTCATATCCTATATCCCAGCACAAAATTATCATTCCCACAGTTACAGTCACCTCCGCCACTAGATTTCTGACAAAATACCATGCAGGGAATTTTTAAAACCTGCCAACTCCCTGCATTCCTAAAAAAATGTTCCCAATTACCTCTGTATTTCCTTCATAGTTTCCATTATCTGCTGTTCACCAAAGGAAAAATTCTCTGAAGTCTGCTTGGGATATAAAATTATCTATGCAAATACTTCTATGCAGAAATCCTAAAGCTTCTGGACTTTGTTTTATACTTGGGAGCTTAGTTCTTAGTTCTTAGAATATGTTCTGCTACTTTATAAATATAATATTCTTATGGTTGTTATTCTTCTTAACGGCCTGCACCCAAAATTATCCTCTCTCCTTATCTCCGAACCAACCACTCCCCACCCCTACCCCCATTTCATCATCATTCCTTGCCACTTTGATTTGTGACCTTCTGCTTGCGTTATGGACATCAGCCTTAAATGCATAGCTCTAAAGTGTCTCTTCAAATCAAGCAATCCTAAAACAACTTGTTCTGTGTGGAAAAACAACTTACCTAACTTAATTTATCTTCTTTTTCTCCCAAATAAAAAAAACTTACCTAACTTAATTTATCTTCTTTTTCTCCCAAATAAATGTTTTGAGTTATTTATTAATAATGGTCCACAACTTCTCTGGTTGATAAAAATTTGCCTGACCTGTACATAATGCTAAAGGGACTAGAAACATTTTTTTACTGCTTGTACATTATCATCCATATCCATAGTCAAGAGCTTCCACCTTCTTAGTTTTTGTATTAACTTTTGTTTAGTCTTTTCCCACATATCCTTAGCTGCCACAGTAAAATCCTTTTTCATCTATACATCTAAATACTTCATCTTATCTTGTCCCCATACCTATTGGTATTACTGAAAAAGTTCATGCATGAGAAAGTATACTTGTTTAAATAAACTTACTACCATGATAACAGATATTCAAATAAATAACTGCTGCAGTAGCCTTAAGTAACATGGTATGCCCTACTAAAGATTGGCCCAGCCAGCTAGCTTTTCAAAGCTTTAGGGCCCCTTCCACATGCCTTGGCCACTGGTATGCACAAGTGATACAGTGAAAACCAGTGGCTAGGGCACCAAATACTTCAGAGCTTACTTACCTCAGAAGACAGGGAGGCTGGAACCCTGTCAATATGAAGAAATCCCACACCCTGGCAAAAAAAAAAAAAACAAGGGAGTGGTGGATGTAGCTATTGTAGCAGTGATCTATTCCAACAGCCACTGTTACAGTAGATTTACTTACACAAAGGTATTACATTTGTCATTAGATCACTGCTGCAGTATCCTTAACAAATATGGGACAAAAGCTGTAGCTTATTGAGTAAGGGTGGAAGAAACTGAATAGTCTTAGCAAAGCATGCTCAAGACTTAGAGAAGGAATCTAGCTTGTACTGCTTGGTAAAGGTGTGCAAAGATAACCAACATGCTGCCCCTTTACAAAAATCCACAGAAATAGCCAGGGTTCTAGTAGACTGGGCCCTGACTTTGCCTGGAAGTGACTTGCTATGATGAGAATACCAAAAAGAAATAGCCTGGAACAACTATTTGCAAATTGTCTGTTTAAATACATGTCGTCCTTTCTTCTTACCTTCATAACAGACAAAGAGTTGATCAGAATTGCTGAAGGATTTTGCTGTGTCAATATAGTAGGACTATATCATAACAGTGAAGTCTTACAACTTTGAAAGTTATAATATCGACCCCAGTAGAGTGAAACACCAGAATACCGAACAGTCAGAATAGCGAATCTTTCCCGGGGAAAAAATTTGCTGTTCCAACAAACATACACACAACACAAGCACACCAAAATAAATAATCCACACACACACACACACTTCACAAAACCCTACACTAAACCATACATACACCACTAGTTATACACTTACCTTAACCCAACCCTAACCTTAAGGTCTGTCACTATCGCACACTCACCTTACCCGCTCCCTAACCCTAACTCACCTACCCCACCCTAACCCTCACATCCACACAATCGCACACTTACCTGACCCGCGCCCTAACCCTAACTCACCTAACCTGTGCCCAATCGCACAATCACCTTCGTTTGCACACTTACCTTAACCCGGTCCGTAACCTTCGCTCCACAGTTGAGGAAATAGCAAAGCTGTAGAAACAGCCCACTGAATACTTTCCCTAATAAGTATTCAGTGTTCTGGAGCTTCGCTATTTCCAGTGTTCACTCTACTGGGTTCGATATTATAACATTCGAAGTTGTTAGACTTCGATGTTATAATATAGACCCCAATATAGTACCCGACTTGCCTATAGACATCCAAAGTGTGAGGAATTGTTTCCACTTTATTTTTAGGCTTTGGAAATAAAACAGGGAGAGGAATATTCTGAACTACTGCAAACTCTGAAATGACCATCTGCTTACTTCTCAAAGTTAACCTTTCTTTGTGAAGAAAGAGCAAGGGATGACTCACCATAAGAGCTTGTAACACTCAGTCTTCTTGCAAATGTCAGAGTAATCGGTAGCATTGTTCTCCTAGTTAAAAACGTCAAGTGAGGCTCATAAGCAGGTTCAAAAGGAAACAGTATATTAAATCATATTGGAATGGAATCAATCATTTTTTACAAGCTTTATTTAATGAATCCTTTACCCTAACTAAAGTATTGATAATTCTAAATGTAAATGAAGGTCCCTACCTGAATAAGACAAATATGTATTTGTTATGGACAATACTTGCTAGATCTAGGAAATGCGTAACCAAAAGGTGGAATTCAAATACACCCCCGACCTTGGAAGAATTCTACACTTTACTGAAGACAACTGCATTGATGGAAATAAAAATCAAAGAACTACAAATCTATCCCAGGCCATTGGTAAATAATCCTTGGAAGAAAGTTATACCTTTGTTGGACACTCTGCAATAATCAATATTGTATCTCTGATAACTGATCTGTTCATTCTATATTTAATAACATACAGTGTATATAATTGAAAGTCAGGCTATTGTAGATATTGTATATAGTTGTTTCAAATGATATTTAAAAATATTATGTAAATGTTATTTTAATTGAAAATAAAAACAATATTTCAGGGAAAAAAAAAGGAAACAGTATAAGTTTTTTGAAAACAAAATTAAGATCCCAAGCAGGGGCCACCTGTCTGCTAGGTGGAAAGATATTTAACACCCCTTTCAAAAACAGTTTCACAAGAAGTGAGGGTAGAATGGGAGGGGGAAGATCTAAAATCAGACTAGCAATAATGGCTGAGATCAACTTTGATACAACATTAAGCTAGGCTAGGTAAATAATAGAGAATCACAGTCTGAACCTTAAAAAGATCCTGGTTCACAGAATGGCACTAACTAGGAAATCTGTTCCACTTACCCATATCTAATTTTCTAGTAGCAAGTTACTTTGCCTCCTTTAAAACCTGCTGTATGTCCTCAGAAACCAGGTGCCTAAAAGGTATTATAATTCTAACATCCTGGCAGTCATCTAAAGACGCTGAACGTTGTGGTGTATCAAATTCTCTCTCTCCTGTATGAGTAAGCCCATTCTCTGAGGAAACTTGTGGTAACTGCCATTGGCCATTTTCACAAAAAAAAAAAAACTACTGTTGACTGGACAAAAATGGGGTCACCACAATTATCTTTGGAGAGTCCTTCTGAATCTTCAGAATTATAAGAGATATGGGCAGAAAGGCATGCACAAACATTCCAGCACTTTTGAATGAAAAGGCATCTGTCTTTCAGGCTAGCCTGCAAGGAGTCCTGAAGCAGTCTTTAGATGTCTGTTTTCACTGAAGACAAACAGATTTAATTGAGAAGCTGCTGACAGATCAATTCCTGTCGGGCCCCTGGGTGTAACATATTCATGACTGTCTGTCCTGGTCCTACTCAGTTCTTCTGCCACAATGTTTTTTTAACACCTTTATTAAACCATCACTTAAGACACAGGCAAGCATGCATTAACATAAAAGAAAACAAGCCATATTAACATGTTTCCAATTACATTCAGTGGATATAAAAAGTTTACACACCACTGGTAAAATGCCAGGTTTTTGTGATATAAAAAAATGAGACCACAATAAATTATCAAAGGTACTTCGACAAAGTATTTGTTTTAGGGAAGCATACTTATGCAACCAGCTTATTGTACGTTTTTTATTTTTTATATTCTTCCCCTAACAGATTTATTTGTTTTTCAATTGAATTGTACAGGTTATAGGTCACGTTAAAGGTGGGAAAAGTTTTGAAATTATTTATTGTGGTCTCATTTTTTTATATCACAAAAACCTGACATTTTAACAAGGGTGTGTAAACCTTTTATATCCATTGTACATTACACATCACATATGTTCTTTTTTATAACTATCATCAGTCCAACATTACATAAATCGTTCAATTCCTGCCTTCCCTTAAAACTCACTCCTCCAGAACATTATTCTGCATGTATTGATCCTACAATTTCCATTTATTTCTATGTAATTTGCTTCTTCCCTTTTCTAAACATCCAACTCCAAGTTCTTTTATCTGTGTTGTAATATTCAGTGCTTCAAATACAGTTGTTTTAGACTTTGATTTCCATTTTCTAGTAACTGGTGTTTTGGCAGCCACCAGCATTAAACTTAACAAGGCCTTACCATGTCTTAGCAATTCAGATCCTGTGTCCCAACTCAAAAGAATAATTTCCTTAGTTACACCCCTTTGCTCATCCAGTATGATAGAGTACTCTGTAGGGAATTTTTAAAATCTAAGAAAAAGACTGATCGACCACACACCACAATGGAAGCTGAGAACTGATATAAAACTTTTGATAATAAAAACAATGAGTGCTTTCGGCCTACAGACTTCTTCAGAACTAATGACAAATGAAAAAACTAACCATTATATACACTTAGGCTATTACATTTTTCAATCACATTCTATCAATTAAATATTTAATTGACCTGAATGAATTGATTTAAAAGTGTAGAACTAAAATACGTACATTGTATAAAATATATAGACAGACTCAAACATTTAAATATGTATACATGTAATAAAGCCATCGTGAGAGACATCATAAAAAACACTTAAAGGTACCCTAGAAGACAAATTTAATAGGACATTCTCTCTCTAAAATTGGTAGCACACAATTTTGATACACTATTGAGGGACAGATTGCCATTAAGACCTGAATGTTCACTAGTATTCAACCTTAGTTGCCACAATAATTCTTGATATTCACGAGTATATTCCCAAGGACCTCCCCTGGGGATTTTGCAATACTTGTTCTATAACCATAAAATAAAATATCTCATTATTAGCACAAGCTATCTTGTGCATAAAAAGACCAGTGGATTTCTTTTTTATTTTGCTATCATAGTAATGCTCCTGAAATCTCTTTCTGAATTGGCGTTATATTACTCCTTTACTGTTGCAATCATAATGTGTTGTAAATCCGAATTTATAATTAATGCTACTGAGAAAAAAAAAAATTCCCTTAAAGATGTATTTACATTGAGCACATGCTCCACATTTTTATCCCTCTGTACATCTTTTTACCACCTTTTTCAGTTGGAATGGAATTGCCTCTTTCAAGGTCTTTGATGTTCGCATGTCGAGAGTACGTAAATATGGGCCTAGATCCTATTATATCACTCAGGGCGCTATCATGAGAAATAATATTAAATAAATAAATAATATTTCACTTTTTATGTATAAGGGACAACATTTGGTGGCTATCCTTATTATAGTTTATGTACAAACTGTTTTGATGCCCCCAAATCCTTCGTATCATTGGCATAACCGTATATTAAACCAGTTCCCAAAACTGGCTTAAATTTGTCTTTCCTGCCTTTCAAAATCTTAGCAGCATATCAAGGGGATCTCCCCTTTCTCTAAACATATTACAGAGAAGTGCCAATTCTTTATTCAAATCCTCGTCATCAGAAATAATTCTAGAAAGCCTAACCATCTGGCCTTTAATAAAACTTTTCTTCTGCTTGGGGGGATGGTAACTATTAAAATGTAAGTACCCAGTGGAAAAAGTGGGTTTCCTATATATGGTGGATTTAAATCTACCATGTTCAAAATAAAGAAGTAATGTACTTACCATAACAGTCCATGTGTGTTGTCCATCTCAACCTCTATTCTCACTGATGGGTTTGGATTTGATGTGTCAGATCTGTCTCGGCCTTTCCAATAGCTCAAAGTCTTCAGCAAAGCTCGTGGGCTCCCTTCCCTACCCATAATTCAGTTCCCCAACTTCCCCAGATCTTGTTTGCCCCCCAGAAAAGAACAATAATTTACACTGTAGCTATGGCCTTTTTGAGGTCAAAGTCAATATCTCTGAGGCTATGGAGATCCATAAATCCACTGTTCACTCAGTCTTCCAGGAGTTCTGGAAGGGGGCATGCAGGGTGGGTTGTAAGAACAGAGGTCAAGATTGACAACACACATGGAATATTATGGCAAGTACATAACTTATTTATGTGTTGTTGTCAATCTCACCTCTATTTTCACTGATGGGACCTCTTCCCAAGCAAGTGAATTCCTTGGTGGCTCATTGGATAATATTCTCAGAACCATAGAACCAAATGAAGCTCTACTCCTGGAGGCCAAATCCAATTTCCAATGAGTAATAAAGGTATGTGGTTTTGCCCACATAGCTGCAGCACAGATATCATCCCAGGGTAACTGAAAGGCTGCAGATGTAGCTACTGACTTGGTGGAATGTGCCTTGACAGCAAAAGGAAGAGGCCTATTTTTAGAACAGTAGATGTAGGATATACATACAGTGAGCCATCTAGATAAGGTAACTTTTGATACTGGTTGACCTTTTCTAGTCTTAGAGTAGGATATGGAAAGTTGGTCCAGTTTTCTGAAACTTGAAGTTCTGCGCAAGTAAAAATGTATTTGCCTATGTACTTCCAGAGGATGAAGAGCATATTCACCTCTATTCTGGTAATTAGGGAAGAATACTGGTAGCTCAATAGATTGAATTAGGTTATTTTCTGACACAACCTTTGGCAGAAAGGAAGGATTAGTGTGTAAAAAAACTCTATCCTTATGAAATATTAGGTAAAGAGGATTGGAAGACAGGGCCTCTAACTCCAAGACTCTTCTGGCTGAGGTAATAGCCACTAGAAAGAGAGTTTTCCAAGCCAGAAACATCAGCTGACATGGGTGAAGGTTCAAAGGGGGAACAAGTGATATTTGTTAATATGAAATTCAGATCTCAAGGAGGAGTTGGATTCTTGTATGGGGGGTCTAATCATAGCTGTCTCTTTCAAAAAGGCCGCACAGAGCCAGTGTGACATAATAGTAGAGCCATTCTCTCCCACCTGAAAATTGGAAATTGCTGCCAGTTGCACTCTAATAGTAGAAGCAGATGCACCTTCGTGAAAAAGTTTGATTAGGAATTCTAGTACAGAATGTATGGAAGCAGAAAATGGATCTACATGGTTATTAGTTGCCCATATTACGAACCTATTCCATTTACTCTTGTATATTTTACAGGTAGAGGTTTTATGGGAAGACAACAGAATTTGTTTTACCAGACAGGATAGACGGGGAAACCTAGCAATCAAGGGAACTGGAGTAGTGAAGCTGTCGACTTGAGGTTGTGAAGGCTGGGATGTGCCATTCCCAACGGATGCATCAGTAGATCTGGAACTGGGTCCAGAATCCATGGATTGTCCCAAAGATGAGGCTGTAGGATGGGAAACCAGATTTGACAATGCCAATAAGGTGCAATTAGAATTATCATGGTCTCCAACAGACTTGCTTTCTTTAATAATTTGGAAATCAGAGGAACTGGGGAGAAGGCATATAGGAGTCCCGGAGGCCAAACGTGAACAAATGCATCCCTTGGTGACTCCCCCATAGGAGGGATTAGGGCAAAGTAGTTGCTGCATTTGGTATTGGTGGGTGAAACAAATAGATCACAGCAAGGCAGGCCCCATTTCCAGAAAATGAGTTCCACTACTTTCTGATTTAGGGACCACTCATGGGGCCATAGTAAAGCCCTACTTAATTTGTCTGCAATCACACTGGATTTCCCCAGGATGTGTGCTGCAGTCAGAAAGAGCTTGGAGGATGTTGCCCATTGCCACACCCTTAGGACTGCTCGACAAAGGAGATAAGATCTGGTTCCCCCTTGTTTGTTTTTGTACCAGACTATTTCCATATTGTCTGACTGAATAGCTATCATTCCTGGAGGGACAGAGTCCTGAAATGCCTGAGCACTGCCCTCATCTCTAGGATGTTTATGTGCAAGTGAGCCTCGTGTTCCTGCCAGGTGCCTTGGACCATCTTCCCTAGATAATGCCCTCCCACCCTATCTGGGAAGCATCCATGGTCAATGTGGCTTGGGGCTGAGGGGGGATAAATGAACGGCCTTGAGATACTGAAGGAGGGAAAATCCACCACTCAAGATCCTTTTTGCAGGAACTGGTTATAAGAAGTTTGTGAGACATAGGTAGTTCCAGGATTGACCACTGTGTGGAAAGTAACCACTGAAGAATCCTCATATGTAGTTGAGCTAGAGGAACAAGAATGATAGATGCTGCTATCTTTCCTAGAAATTGGAGGACTTGTTTTGCAGTGGTTCGAGTTTTCCTGATTAAGAGATTGACATGTAGACGAAGATCATGCACTCTGTTGTGGGAAAGTCTTGCTGTCAGTGTGGATGTATTTATCTCTGCTCCTATAAAAATTAAATTTTGTGATGGCTCTAGAGCAGATTTTTCACAATTTATGGTAATGCCTAGGCAGGACCATAGTTAAGGGTATAGTCCCTGACTTGTAGCAGAAGATGCCTGGTCAGGGCAGCTATGAGTCATTCATACAGATACGGAAACACCCTGAATCCTAGGCATCTCAGGTGAGCCGCCACTACTGTCATGTATTTGGTGAACACTCTGGGGGCTGTAGCAAGACCAAAGGGCAGAGCTCAAAACTGGAAGTGACTGGCTCCTGGCTGGAAGTGCAAAAACCTTCTGGATTGTCTTTTCATTGGAATATGGTAGTATGCATCCTGAAGGTCTATACGGCATATCCAATTATCTTTTTCCAGGAGTGGAAGTATCGGCTGCAGTGTTACTATCTGGAACTTGGTTTTCTTCACTGATTTGTTGAGAGTGCTGAGATCCAAAATGGGGTCTCCAGTCCCCTGTTTTCTTTGGAACTAAAAAGAATCTTGAGTAAGTTCTTGATCATCTGGTCTGTGGGGACTTCTTGGCTGACTCTTTTTCTTAGCAACTTTTCGATTTCTAATGTTGCTATTTCCCTTTGACTGGGTGGAATGTCTGAGAGAGATCTGTTTTCAGGACTTTGGAGTGAGAATGGAATGATGTAACCCCTGGATATTATGACCTGCACCCACCTGTCATTGGTTATCTTTTACCAGGTATCTAGGTAAAGTGACAGTTTTCCCACGACCTTCTCCATAGGCGAGCAGTCAAGCACTCCTTTAGGAGTGCTGAAAGTGTCTGCCAAAGATTGATTCTCTAGAGCCCTGGTTCTGTGGGCCTCCTCTACTGCGGGGCAGCATCTTCCATTATTGTTTCCCACTCTGCCCTTGTGGGAACTACCACCCTGCGTGTCCTGGTAAGACCTTTCAGACTTCTGGAACCACATCTTCCCACTACCCCTCTAATCCTTTGGAAGTGATCTGGTGGATGCGGAAAAACATACTCCAATGGCAGACAAGGTCTTACCCTCCTGTTCACACAAGTTAGCGTTTCCTTAACTTTAGGCCCAAAGAGAAATGAGCCATCAAAGGAAGCATTAACAAAGACTTAAAGTGCTCTGCGAAATTGCAGAGGTACATTAAGGCCTGCCTCCTAATCGAGATGCCTGAACCTGCCGCCCTACTCACTCCATCTGCTGCATATGAAATCAGTCTCGTGGATGAGTTTACTACCGAATTGAGGGTACAGAGCTGTGCACTGATCTTATCTGCCACCACATCAGCTACAGGTCCTTGGAGGAAGTCTGATAGCTCTATCAGCAGGTCCCTCTGAAGTCTGATGAAATGAGTGAGATAGTTCAGCAATCGTAGTGTAAAAGCCGCTGATGAGAAGACTTGCTTCCCATATCTATCCATGGTCCTGGAATTATTAGGAGGCTGGATAGAGGAACTGGTCTCAGAAAGTTCCTTTTTTTGTGGCAGCTGCCATGACCATGGCATCCACTGCTACTCCTTTGGTGAAAAAGGCTTGATCTTTGGGTGCTGTAATGTACTTGTTTGGCCTCTTAGGAGTGGGTTCTATGGAGTCCAGGGTCTCCCACGCCTTCCAAGAGATTAACTGAATAAGCTCATTGGAAGGCAATGTCACCCAACAGGTTGAAGGGTGAGATCCAAAGGCCTTCCTTCAGGTATACCGACTCCTCAGCCAATGGGGAGGAGGACTGCCCAAAACATCTCTGTTTCAAAATTTCTAGGATATCTCAAAAGGAGATGTCCTCAGTAGGAGACCTTGGGTATCTTTCTACTTCATCAAAGTCAGTATCTGAAGTGATGGATTTCTCAGGGGAGCTTCTTCTTACATGTTCTCTTATGAGGGACATCCTCAGTGGGATATTCTGGGGAAGATTTGGAAGTGGGTGGAGTTCCCTGGGGAACATCCTGAGACCTTGGATCCCTGCAGTCCTGTGGCTGGAGGTGATGAGGTAAAGACACCTTCAGTGATGGGGAAGGAATCTCTGAAGGAGACTGTGTCTGAGACTGAGGACAGTCATCACCCTCCTCATAACTTTGAATGCAGACCACCCCATTCCAATGAACTCCCCAAACCTGACAAAAGAGATGTTGAGGCTGAAAGAGCCCCTGGAGTAGGAAACAGAATCTCCAAAGAAGAGGAGGGAGCTGAACTCATCCATGCCAAGGCACTGACAGACAGAGTTGGATCCGAGGATCTGAGGACCCAATGGGAGAGTGTCGGCTCCCAGAAGTCTCCTGCTCCATCTGGATGGAGACTCTAGGGGCAGACACCGGATTCAAGGAGCCAACATGCTCCAGACCCAATACAGACACCAAATGGATATCAGTCTTCCAGCTCTGAAACCAAAGGTCAGATCGGAGGAGGAACAGACACCAAAGGCAGAGGATGAGACTGATCCAACTCCTTTGGGCTTGGATCCAAAATGAGCTTGGGCAAGGCAGTTGTCTTGAGAGGCCTCTGCACCAACCTATCCACATCTTCATCTGAGAGGCTCCTAGCTGACCTGGTGGACAAAGTAGGGAATCTGGATCTGGCTAAAAATGGTGAAGGTAGCCCAGATGTAATTGGCTCCAAGGATGGAGCTCAGCTCCGATAACAGTATTCGGTAGGTAAATGTTCTTTTGGAGCTGAAGAATTGACTGAAGCTTTCACAGCCGAAGACTCTGTGCACTCCGAAGAAGCCCCTGTTCCAGAGATTGATGCCTGCTCTATGGGTGCTGTCAGAGCAGACTCTTTGGTAGTTTTGTTTTCAGCTCTGATGAAGATCTCAGAGCCAAAGAAGGCTGTCTTCCTGCTCTCTCTGACCTGTCTGATTTTGGAGAGGAGGAATCAACAGAAATAGCCTCAGAGAATGTGGATTTTAATAACCTTTCAATATCAATTTATTCTTCCATTCCATGAGGGTTCTCTGATTAAAAGCATGACATAAGGGAAAGGAGGTACACACGGCTTACCTTGACCTTGCTAAAGCATTTGACACGATTCCCCATTCAGGTGTTATTGATAATCTCACCAGCCTGGGCATAAACCCTTACGTCACAAGATGGATTGCAAACTGGCTCTCAGACAGATCCCATAAAGTAAGAGTAGCGGGATCTATGTCCGAATCCAGACCAGTAACGAGTGGTGTGCCTCAGGGCTCTGTCCTAGGGACCCTCCTGTTTGGCATATACTTCTCAAAAGTACAGGCAAGCACAGAAGGGCTGTGGCTGACTAAGTTTGCAGACGACTGCAAACTGGGTGCTATAATAGAGTCTCCGGCTGACATGGAGATCCTCCAGAAGGGCCTAAATGAGACTGATGCATGGTGTCAAAGCCATGGTCTCAAGCTAAATGCAAAAAAATGCGTAGTAATCCCCTTTGGAAAAAACAGAGTACCCGCAAACTACAACATAGGAGGTAATCCCCTGAAATCTGAAGAAGAAATAAGGGATCTAGGGACCCAAGTAGATAGCTTTCCTTTGATAACCATGTTGCCAAAGTGGTTAGAAAATCCTTCTATGTGACCCATCTGATCACGAAAGGGTTCGCATCAAGATCTAAGGATGTAATGGTGCCCCTCTACTCTTCCCTCATCAGACCCATTATTGTACAATGCACCAATTGGAATGTACCTGGCTAGACATCTCCAGCAGCTGGAGAGACCACAAAGGTACCTAACCAAGAGGATTACTGGCCTCAAACAGTTGCCCTATGCAGCACGATTGAAAAAGCTAAGACTGTTCTCTGTTGCATACCGCTTTCTCAGAGGCAATCTCTGTCTAACGTACAGAGCCATGGCCAACCCAGAATTGTTGAACATGCTCCATCTTAGCAAAACCAAATCTACTTGAGCTACACGCTCTAGGGATATAAACCTCAACACAACAATGAATAGAACATGCTGGAGGGATAGATTCCCTTTGCAGAGATTTCCCTTACTATGGAACAGGGTCCCGATCTACATAAGACAGAGCCCCTCACTATCACTCAAGAGGAACCTTGATGAGTGGATGGGTAACAGAAAGTTCACACCGGGGATCACACCAACAGCACTGCTAGATAGGGGCCAAGGGTACTAGCTGCTAGTACAAGGGTCTAGGGAACTACTAAAGGGGCAGTGAATACCGCACAATGTGGCTGGGCTAATATATGCCTTCGGGCAGATAGCCCAGTACCAACCTATGAACCTATGAACCTATATGGGACAGGACTCCTGCAAATAAAGAAGCCCCAAACAGTATACACATAACATGTGAGCATCACTGATGGGTATCTCTTTGCTACACTTTTCACACTTCTTAAAACCTAATGGCTTACTTTCCTTTTCTTTTTGAGACGTAGCTGCTAATAAACAATAGAAACAAACAGCCCAACTGGTAAAAGTAAAGAAGGAAAAACTCAGTTTTTTTTTAAACAACATCTAGTGGGGGGTGGGTTAAGTCCTCTAACTTAAATGGACTCGGTGAACTGTTCTCTAACTTAAACAAACAACCAGAAAGGAAAGGGCGGTATCAAAAAACTAATAGAAAAACAGGTAAGACAGGTAACAAATACTCTCTAACTTAAACCAGTATAATCTAGACATCCTCTAACTTAAACAGACACTAACTACAAGGAGAAAACTGACAGGGAAAAAATAATTTTAACTTAGGGAAGATACTAAATAGCTAGAAGTCTCAGTGTATGCTATCAAATAGTAAATACTATGATGCAGAAAAGTGGCAAGAAAATTAAGCAAAGACAAAAGGAATATCAATAACTTTGCTCAGAGTTTGCTAGAAGGTCCTTCTTGCAGCATGGCAAACATGATCTGGGTAAGTTGGTGAACTGCATTATGGGTAGGGAAGGAGGCCCATGAGCTTTGTTGATGACTTCAAACTATTGGAAAGGCCGAAACAGATCTGACACATTGCATCCGAACCCGAAGAAATAATTATTATTTAAAACACAATCCATCAATGAGGCCATTAGGTTTACTTCTTTGTTGGATAAAAAAATCACAACCACCGGGAATATCCTGGAACCATTCAAGCCCAATAGCATGTGGAATACAGGGAAACAGATCAATTACATCAACAGTAACCATGTACCAACTGGGATGAAAAAATTATGATTTTTATCTGTCCCAAAAAATCCCATAAAGCCTTTAAAATGTAAGAAAATTTTACCCTGAATAAAGCTAGGGGGTGAGTTTTGGATCCATTAGCTGCTATAATAGGTCTAAAGGGGGCGATTCAATATTCTTGAATTCAATATTCTTATGAGTCTTGGTAATCAAAAAAAGACCAGGAATAATAGGATGTGGTACTAATAAAAACTTTTACTGCCCCAAATCAATTGTCCCCTGATTAAGCAAATCTAGAAAAACATAAATTTTGTGATAGGCTACATTAACTTTGTTCTTATTAATCCTGGTATATCTTGACTCAACATTTCACAAAGAAAACATGTTTTCTAGAATAATCTATAGGATTCATAATTGCTATGATCCCTCCCTTATCAAGTTTCATAACCCTTATCTACCTGTTTTGACTAAGCTCTCTCAAATGATTATACTTTTCTTTAGTTAAATTACGTCTATATATCTTATTAGACTTTGACAAGAAATTTATGGTATCTTCTATATGTGCTTTCTCAAAGGCAGATAAAGGATGTAAAGGATGGTTAACAGTACTCTTACTGGTTAAATTGTTATGTATAACAGACTCAGGAACTGCTCTAATACTAGACTTCCCTAAGAAATGCAACAGCGACAAATTTAGCTTTCTAACATTAAGTTTAACATTCAAAATAGTTTCTCCTATATCTATAGTAGTATACAGAACAAAAGTAAACCCTTTAATGAATAAATTGAAAAACGTAAAGCCTTTCACATCTACCAGGTCACCAAAAATAATATGACTGATCTGTGTTTGTCACTGCAACATGTCCCTATCTCCAATATTAAAAAAAATGCTTAATAAACTAAAACCCACATCCCTCTCTGCAGATAGACTACCTGCTGAACTCTTAAAGATTGCAGCTAATGCAACTGCATACCCTATAACCATTCTCATTAATTGCTCTATAACTGAAAACCTAGTCCCCCACCTTTGGAAAATTTCCTGCATTACTCCACTCCACAAACGAGGCAACTGCAAAGAACTAACCAACTATAGTCCAATTGCAATTCTCTCCCCCCTCTCCAAAATCTTAGAAAGGTGTGTACACACTCAAGTCATGGCATTTCTAAACTCACATAATTTACTCACAAATACACAACATGGTTTTAGACCATCACATGGTACTACCACAGCCCTTATGTCCTTCACACAGACAGTCAACAACCACAGGAATACTGGAAACTATGTCTCAGCTATATTCTTAGACTTTTCCAAGGCCATTGACATGGTTAATCATGATAAACTCATCAACACTCTCTTAAAATTAAACCTAATCTCACCCACCATTTCAAGGTTTAGAAATTACCTAACAGACAGACAACAGGCAGTCAGATGGCACCAAGAACTATCCCCATTACTTCCAGTCTCAGTAGGAGTCCCACAGGGTTTCATTCTTGGACCACTGCTCTTTTCTGTTTTCACTAATAACCTACACACTGACACACATCACTCTACTATCATCCAATATGAAGATGACTCCACACTAATCTGTTCTTCCTCCTCTCCACAGGCACTATTACAACAAACACAGTCATCCTTTCCATCTGTTGAAAGATGGCTCTCTGAATCACAACGTATATTAAATCCCAGTAAAACTCAGCTTCTTATATTTCCTCCCACACAGCATTCTGCTCATAACATTACATTTAACATCACCTCCAGTAATAATACAGTCATATCACCTATCAATCAAACCAAACTGCTAGGTGTTGTAATTTAACAGCAACATGAAATTTGATATACACATATCAAATACCATAAAGAAAGTACACAAAAACTTGCCATGCTTTACAGAAACAAAGTGTTCCTAACGTCCCCAACCACAGTCATTATTGCACACACCCATCTCCATCCCACTCTTTTGTATGCATCACCCATCGTCGCCAACCTTAGAAAATCCGACCTTTCCAAAATGCAAGCATGTTATAATAAAATTGCCAAATTTGCAACCAACACCCCTCATAGATCACACCACTGCACTCTCAAGTGGCTGGAACCTCTCCAACTCATTCTTTATAATCAACTTACTCTTACCCACAAATTAATTCACTGTCCTGAAAAAAAAAAACAGCTCTAGAAAACATAATACACCCAACCACCAAAACTAGAGTCCTACGATCCAATCAAAAGATCCTATTAAATGTGACCAAAGCCAATAATTCCACAGGTACATCCCTATATACCAACATTATTGCCAAACATTGGAACAACCTTCCCTCCAACATCTCATCTACAACCCATTTCCTCCTTCAAAAAAGCCTTAAAATCCCACCTGCAGCAATCATGCCTTTGTAACTGACAACCATGACTAATCTCTTATACAACCTACTGTTCTATTACTAATCCCCTCTCTCTTAGCACTTTGTTACTCCCACTTTTGTACCCCATCCCTTCTCTATCCAAATCTTATTAACCCCCCATGCCACCCTTCTTCTCCAATTAGTATTACATCCTTAACCTCATAATCCACCTTCTGCTACCTGTCTTTACATCTATTACTTCTTACTGCTCTCTTCCATTGCCTTCCCTCTCATCACACTATACTCCCTCTCTGTCATTACTCTACTCCCCACTAAAGCACCCACTCTATCTCTCCTTTAATCCCATTAACCACTCACACTTCCTTTTATATTAACCTCTATTATAGCCTCAGCTTTGAGGCATTACAAAATTAGAACACATATATAAATGGTTTCAAGTCAGAATTTGTGTACCTTATGTAATTGTATCTAACTGTTTGCACCTGTTATATTGTTAATAACTATCTTGTTACTGCATTGTTAATGACTATCAAGCTACTGTATACTGTTACCATGTATTTTAAAATTACTGATGTAAACAAAATTGAAAGATGTATCATTGTTCACCTGTATTAGAAGCTTTTCTCCCCAGGCCTCCGCTGAAAAAGGACCCATGCCCAGTCGGACTTTCCTGGTAAACAAATGTAAAATAAATAAATAAATAAATAATTTCTAGATCACTATAGTTAAATATCTTAAATCCCTTACGTATAATAACATTCTGCAGAGTTACAAACCTCCACTACCATAGGTTCATCAAAAATAAAATCAATGTCTATAAATAAATCATCATTCTCAAATCATACATTCTCTTCAATGGAAATATTATGGAAAGAATTCAGTTCAAAATTTTTCTCCTCCTGCTTCTCTCCCTCATTTGTTGGGCTTGTGCATTGGACTGTTCTACCCCATGTCCAGCCACAGTGTGTTATTGGGCCAGTCTCTCGGACCGCCTCAAAGGTGGTGTAAGATGGGAATCTTAAAAATTTTTCCCTGTTAGGAGTTGCTGAGTTGGTGTTTTCCCCCTCAGAATGTAGTCGAGGGTTATCCTCAGCTTTAGGTAAATGGAAAGCTAAATGTAACTAATATTCCCTTTCATCTCTGTTAATCTTTTTAAATTTCCTTTCTTTATTAATTTTAACTAACTTCCCCACCCTGGGAAACACATCTCGATATTGTGACTGCTTTGTGTGAAAAAGAAAATCACTACATAATTTCTTCTTATTAAAAGTTTTATATCAGTTTTCAGCTTCAGTTGTGGTGTGTGGTCGATCAGCCTTTTTCTTAGTTTTGGTTGTATCTTGGCTGGTGGGCTCCTTTACTGAGTTTGAGCTTCATATCGAGACGTGATCATGTCTAAGCCAGAGCTGTTTTCTGAGGGTCATATTTCCAATAATGTTATTTCTGGAGAGGTCTTCATTTCCTCTGGAGTTCCTGGATCTGATGCCCCTTAATTAGAACTCTCGCTGCTGATTGATCCCACTTGATTGCTCTTCTAACTTCATTTGTGTCGAATATACAAGCTCCTGGTTCTTTTTGTATTTTGTGGCACCCATGTGAAACTCGTGTAGATGAGATGCACCATCCACTGAGTGTACCGGAACTTCCTTGTTCACCTCATGCAAGCCAGCAAGCAGGAGAGACTCCATGAAGTACATATGCAGCTGCTGTGAATGGAAATTTATGTGAAGTCAATGAAGCCAGACAGGGAGATGTTTTTTCACCCACTCGAGTGAATTCATCAAATCATGTGCATTGCAATAATGGTTTACCCTCCAGTTTGCGATTTAGTGTTCCACTAAACTACGAAAAATGGATATGTTGGGATCTGGATTTTCATCCGGTTAGTGACAAATTCACAAATAACAGTTTTGATAATACTTTAAGGCTCTTTTAACTGCAAGTAGGTAAATTAAGTCTTACAGACAGACAACACATATTTTAAACATCATTTGTCTATCAACATTGTACCAAAAGGTCTGAGTTTTTTAAATTTCCTAACAGAGTGGTTTTGGGGTCTATTTTGCATCAGGAGCTTCTTAAAGTATTTGATAAGGATGGCTTTAAAATTATTAAACTTCTTATCGCTGAAAATAAGACTAAAATTCAGAGACTTTTAGATGAACTGGATGTTTTAAATAAGAAATTATGTAATGATTTGCTTTTTGACATGAAGCAGTCACAATATCGAGATGTATAAGTTGGATCAAAATTAATAATGAAAGGAAATGTAAAAAGATTAACAGAGATGAAAGGGAACAGTCCAATGCACAAGCCCAGCAGATGGGGGAAGAAGCAGGAGGAGAAAAGTTTGGAACTGAGTTTTTTCCATGATATTTCTGATGAAGAGAGTATATAATTTGCAAGCAATGATTTATTTATAGATATTCATTTTATTTCTGATGCACCTATGGCAGGGGAGGTTCACAATGTTACCAGGTAGATTGTTATTGCATATAAGGGATTTAAGATATTTAATTATAGTGATCTGGAAATGAATGAAACATTTTTTGATTTAGTTATTAAAGGATTTACTTTTGTTCCATATACTACTATGGGGTCTATATTATGACATCGAAAGCACAGGTCAGCAAACACCTATTCGCTGACCAATAAATAGTGAAATGTCATTTCCACGAACAGCGACTTGAGGGGAAAAATCACTTGGCCAAGCAGAAAGGACACAGCATTGCAAACCTATCAAAGTGGGGAGCTTTGCTCCCCACACCCCGCTAAGTAAATATACCAACTCCGAGATCGCACTACAGTGGAGAAAAGGGCAAATCCACAATGATGGCCAAGCGATTTGTTCCCCTAGAAAAAATTTACTGTAGTGGCCATTTGCAGAAATGACATTTTGCTGTTTATAGGTCGGAGAACAGGTGTTCACTGACCTGTGCTTTCGAAGTCATAATATAAACCCCTACTATGGATATAGGACTATTTTGAATTTTAAACTTTATGTTGAAAATCTACATTTGCCACTATTGCATTTCTTAGGGAAGTCTAATATTAGAGCAGTTCCTGGGTCTGTTACTTATAACAATTTAACCAGGAAGAGCACTGTTAACCCTCCTTTACATCTTTTATTATCTGCCTTTGAGAAAGTATATATACAAGATATCAGAAATTTCTTTTCAAAGTCTAATATGACATACAGATATAATTTAATTAAAGACGAATATAGCCTTTTGAGAGAGCTTAGTCAAACAGGCAGATAAGCATTATGAAACCTGATTGGGGGGTATAGTGATTATCAATACTACAGCTTATTCTAGCAAAATGTTTTCTTTATTGAATGATGACTCAAGATATACCAACATTTCTGGGAACAAGGTTAATATAGCCTATCACAAAATTGATCTTTTTCTACAAGATTTGATTAGTACTACATCCCATTATTCCTAGTCTTTTTGGGATTTCCAAGATTCATAGGAATATCGAATCACCCCCTTTTCGACTTATTATAGCAACCAATGGATCCAAATCTCACCCCTAGCTTTATTTATAGATATGGCAGTTAAAGATTCAGGGTAAAATTTTCATACATTTTAAAAGATTCATGAAATTTTTTTGGTACAGATCAAATCAGTTTTTTTTCATCACAATTGGTACTTGATTACTGTTTATGTAATTGATGTGTTCTCCTCTATTCCACATGATATTGGGCTTGAATGATTCCATGATATTTCCAGTGGCTGCAATTTTTTAGCCAACAAAGTAAAACTAATGATGTCATTGATAGACTGTGTTTTAAATAATAATAATTTCTTCTTTGAGGAGAAATATTATAAACAAATAAGCAGGGTAGTGAAGGGAGCTGCTGTGCTCCTTTGTCTACAAATGTAATCATATGTTACTGGGAACAGACATTTATAATTGGTTCTGAATTTTTCTAACACACTGTTACTATGTTCCACTTTTTGGATGACATACTTTTGATTTGGAAAGGTGGCTTTGCACAATTAGTTGATTTTATGGTATATTTAAATTCCACCACGAGTTTCCTAAAATTCACTTACAAGTCTTCTACGGCAAATATTAATTATTTAGATGTTTTATTAATTAAAGATTCTGAAAGTGGTATATTTAAATCTACTATAGGAAACCCACTTTTTCCAGTGGGTACTTACATTTTAATAGTTACCATCACCCCAAGCAGAAGAAAAGTTGAATTAAAGGTCAAATATTTAAGCTTTCTATGATTACAAGGATTTGAATAAAGAATTGGCACTTCTCTGTAATATGTTTAAAGAAAGGGGATATCCTCTTGATATGGTTTGTTCATAGGTTCATAGGTTGCTACTAGGCTATCGGCCCTAGGGCCTATGCAAGCCTAGCCATAACAATTCCCTGGATATTTCTTCCCACAATATTTACTTCTCCAGGCCCCTGTCTAGCAGGGCGACTGACTTGATCCCCGGGTGAATTTCCTATCTCCCATCCCATCATCAAGGTTCCTTTTGAAGAGGGCCAATGAGGCGCTCTGCTTGATATGTATGGGCAGTCTATTCCAGAGTATGGGGAGTCTCTGGGTCAGGAACCTATCCCTCCAGCATGTTTTGTTCATTGTAATGACAAGGTTTAGATCCCTGGAGCGTGTGGCTCTGAGGGATTGGGATTTCTTTAAGTGGAGCATGTCCAACAGCTCAGGGTTTGACATGGCCTTGTATGTTAAGCAGAGATCGCCTCTGAGTAGACGATATGCCACAGAGTATAGCTGGAGTTTTTTTAGACAGTCAGTATATGGCATCTGCTTTAGGCCTGTGATTCTTTTAGTGAGGTATTTCTGTGGCCTTTCAAGCTGTTGCAGATGTCTTGTGAGGTACATACCAAACGGGGCATTATACTATATAATGGGTCTAATGAGAGATGAGTACAGTGGGACAATGACCTTCTTTTTTCTGGATGAAAAGCCCTTGGTGATGAGGTGTGCCACATAGAAGGATTTCCTGACTGTTGTGGCAATGTGGTTATCGAAAGTGAGACCACTGTCCACCTGTGTCCCTAAGTCTCTCATCACACTTTCGATGTTTAGTGTCCTGCCACCTATGTGGTAATTCATGGGTACATGTTTTTTCCAAAGGGATAACTATACATTTCTTGGCATTAAGCTTGAGCCCATGGCTCTGGCACCAGGCATCTGTTTCTGTAAGGCCCTTTTGTAGAATATCCACATCATTTGGGGATTCAATAATGGCTCCCAGTTTGCAGTCATCTGCAAACTTTGTTAGCCAGAGTTCCTTAGTATTGGCCTGTACTTCAGAGAAGTAGATGCCAAACAAGAGTGGTCCCAGGACTGAACCCTGAGGTACTCCACTTGTCACTTGTCTGGAGCTGGATTTGGAGTCGGCTACTTTTACTGTCTGGGTTCTGTCAGTAAGCCAGTTAGCAACCCATCGAGTGACGTAGGGATTTATGCCCAGCTTAGTAAGTTTATCTATGATTCCAGAGTGGGGATGGTGTCAAAGGCCTTGGTGAGGTCCAGATAGGCTGTGTGGACTGCCTTGCCCTCGTCCACAGCTCTGGAGACTGATTCGAAGAAGTCAATCAGATTCAGGAGACAAGATCGGCCCTTCACAAACCCAAACTGGGTGGGGTCCAGTGTTTGAACGTTGCCAATGTCTTTGTTTATAAGTTCCATGATAATGCGTTCCATGCCCTTGCAAATCAGGCTTGTCAGACTGATGGGACAGTAGTTCCCGGGATCCAAGGTGGATCCTCCCTTGTGGAGCGGGATAACTGTAGCTGTGCGCCACTCAGTGGACATGAAGCCTGAGGTGAGGCTATGATTAAACATGACACTTAGGTGAGGTGCCAGTTCATTTTGTAGTTCATGTAGTACACAGCCTGGGATGTCATCTGGTCCCATGGATGCTGTATTCTTAGCTTTGGAGAGTGCGGTTTCTACCTGTGTGGCCATGATTATCGGAATTTGGCAATTGTTTGGTATTGAGATGGGCCCTTTAGGGGGTGAGAGTGGGGTGAAGTTGGCACTAAATCAATCTGCCAGGATGTCGGCAATATCCTTGGGATCAGTATATTTAATGCCATTCTGTTGTAACTCAGAGCTGATCTGAGCATTGCCATTTAGATTCTTGACATAACTATAGAATGCCTTGTGGTTGTCTTTGGAATCTTTGGAAATTTTATTTTCATAACTAGCTTTTGAGGATTTTATGAGGGATCTCAGCTTCTTACTGAGGCTGGTGAGGGAGTTTTTTGCATCCTGGGATTTTCCTCTTTTTTGCAACAGTTTCTTCCTTCTGTTGTATAGTTTGTTTATAGCAGGGGACTCCAGATTGGCTTCCTTTTTTTGGAAAAGAGCATCTTGGTTCTATTTGGGATGGCATGATTCATGCACAAGTGGATGTGCTCGTACAGTGCCTTAGTGTAGGATTCTGCAGTCGAATTTCTAGATCCCGTCTGCGTGGGTGTTGTGAAGTTTGTCACTTCTGACTTCAGTAGCTTGAAGTTGGCTTTGGAGAAGTTTTTTAAGGAGGTTTCCTTACTGGGGGGTGGGGATGGGGTGTGAATGTCAAGGGTGATTTGCTTATGGTCAGACCTGACCAATGAGGGGGTGACCACTGATGTGGAGCATCTATCTTCCATGTTGGTAATGACCAGGTCTAGGATATTGGTGCCCCTGGTGGGACAATGGATTAGTTGATCCAGGGCATTGGAATTCATGAATTCCAAGAACTGTTTGGAAAAGGAGTTGGTACCCGAGTAGTTTTCCCAATTAATGGCAGGGTAGTTGAAATCACCCAGTATTAGGGTGTTTGGTTGTAGCTTAATATTTTCCAGTATGTTTAGAAAGGTGTAGTGAGAATCTTGGGGCATGGTTGGGGATCTGTAGCAAGCTACAATTTGGATTGCAGTCTTACCTAGTGTTAGTTGCACCTGGAGAATTTCAGATGCATTGTGTTGGGCAACTAGCCTGGAGGTGTGAATATCCTTGGTGAATATGGACACTCCTCCACCTTTAGTGTTTCGGTCCTGGTTTTGTGGCCGAAAAGTGTGGTAAGAATTGTAGCCTAGTATTGCAGGGGTGCTCTCTAGAGCCTTGAACCAGGTCTCAGTTACTGCACAGATATCGATGTTCTCCATTTTTAGGAGTGCCTCGAGAGAGTACATTTTGAGGTTTAGACTTCTAGCATTGAGTAGCATTACCTTCAGATTTTGCCTGCTTCTATCTGTTACGGTGGTGGTTTTATCCTTTGAACCTTGCCTAAAAAAGGCACTATAGGGGTGGCAAGAGCTTTAGCCAGTAACCTGAATCCCAGGGGTGACAGGTGCAGACGATCTCTGGCAAAGCATCGTGGTTTGTCGATCATGTCCTCCCAGGCAGACAAATACTGGATCCCCTTTGAATAACACCAGAAGCTTAGCCAATTGTTGAAGTCAATCATTTTGTCCTTATACTGTGGTATCATTCTTGGTGAAGGCAGGATGCTGCTCAGGGCTAGGGCCATACCTGCCTGGGTCACATGATCCAAGAGCTCTTCCATATCTCTTTTCATGTAGTCCAGGGAGGTACGTCTGAAGTCATTTACTCCAGCATGGGCAATGACAGAGTCGTATTTGTACTTGTTGTGGAGTGACTTGAGTGCATGCGTTATGTGGCGGATCCTGACACCTGACAGGCAGCTGACTGTAATTTTCTCCTTGTTCAGTCTGGTGAGTGGGACATCAGTGTGCCTGACTATAGAGTCACCTATGACTAAAGTGTTGGGTACATTGTCTTGCCTTAGGGGCTGTTGTTGGGTGGCACACTGGTGTTGTGAGCTATGTGTCATTTTGGTTGTGACTGGTGTTCGTTTGCATTTCGGCTTTGGAGATCCTTGTTGCTTGGGCAGGTTAATGTTAAGGGCCTCCGCATATGTGGGTTTAGTGTTGCTATGTGTGGGTGTTGATGGTGTGGGTTTTGAAGGGCTATGAGTTGCTTGAGGTGTGATGCAGGTGTTAACCTTCTCCTCTTGACTGTCTAGCACAATCTTGGCCGGAGAGAGCTTTGCTTCCAGTTTGGTTATGTAAGTGCATCTCTTGCAGGTTGTAGTGTTGGGTGGTAGGAGGAGAGGATTGTCTGTGTACATGAGGCAGTTGCCACATTGCCCCAGTATACCCAGATTCACCAGGTGGACAAGAGAAATCACATCAAGCTGACCCTTGGACATGCCTGTTTAGGTGCTTTTATGTAAAGTTTAAGAGCTGTTTTCCCTTACCTTTGCAAGGTACTTTGCAATTACAGGCTGTTTAGTGCCTATGATTAATTTCTCCTTATTGACAAGGAGAGCTGAGTGCTTGTATCTGTTTCAGGCTTCCTACTGCTTTCCAGCAGGTTCTAGAGCAAGTGCTAGTCACAGAGGTTCAGATTTTAGTGCTACTACTGAGAAACCAGCTAGTTTAAGGGAAAATTTGAACAGCAGACTTTCTGGCACCTGGAATATTTTAACTGTAGCCTCACAGTGCTGCACGGTGTGAAAAATATGCAAACACACACGTTTTTAAGCCAGAAAGTTGAAAGGGATAGAAATCAGCCCAAAAGGCTAATAAAATTACAATTTCAGAGCTGGAAACCACTCCTCTAGCTTTAGATAGGCAGTACAATGCTCACCAGTCCCACTGGTAGGCAGCAGGACTTCACTCTACCAATGCAAGGTCTGTATAGCTCTGAGCACAGAAAATAAAGTCCTGAGACAAGCAAAGCTTGGGATATGTACTGACTAGAAAAGGTGGGAAACGAGCAAACAAGATAGTATTTTTTTGTTGTTGAAACAGGCTAAACAATGCAATAATACAGTAAATAAACACAGAAAAGGCTAACACACTTGAGTGTGTAGTCCTAGACAGTAAATGCAATTAAATCTCTACAAAATTAGCAATTTAAAACGTTTTTAAATGAAGTAAGGCAAGTGCACAACTGAAAAATGATTTAAGAGGAAGTAACACAGCAGAATAAGTAGCTAGTCTATATCGGAACATCAAAAACGGAAAATCTAGAACATCAAAATATTGAACGCAAAACATTGAAGAGCAGAACATCAAAATGGGGTACAAGGGAGTATTTGGAGTGTGGCTGAAAAAAATTGCTCCGTGCAGGGGGGCAAGACCCCCTGCACCCCCCCACCCCCTGCCACTTAAAGATACCACTTAGGAGATCGGAGTTTAGTCCACTACAGTGTGGAAATGGAAGATTTCCATTTTCTGCACTGTAACGCGATCTTGGAGTTGGTATAATTAAATAGGGAGGTGTGGAGGGGTGCTTGCCCCCCTGCCTACACCCTTCATGTTGTATATCATCATTGGATACTGCCGTTGACCCTAGTTCAATGTTTTGGGGATTCGATGTTGTGTGTTCGATGTTTTGATGTTCGAGATTTTCCATTTTCGAAGATGTGATATAAACCCGGTTTGTGATACTAGGGATGAGATTTTGAAAGGCAGGAAAGACAAAGTTAAGCTAATTTTGGGAATTGGCTTAATATGCAGTTATGGCAATGAAACAAAGGAAATGGGGGGTATCAATAGGGTTTGTGCATAAAATATACTAGGGGTAGCCACCAAATTATACATAAAAATTGGAATATTATTTCTCATGATAGCATCCTGAGTGATATATTAGGACCTAGGCCCATAGTTGCATTCTCAACATGCCAACATCAAAGAAAAACTTGAAAGAGGAAATTCCATTCCAACTGAAAAAGATGGTAAAAGGATGCACACAGGGCTAAAAAATGTGGAGCAAGTGCTCAGTGTAAATACATCTTTGAGGAAATTATTTTTTTCTCAGTAGCATTAAATATAAATTCAAATTTATAATGCATTATGATTCCAGCAGTAAAAATAGTAATATATTTAGCATATTGTGACTTTTGTGTTTGTTTATACATAGGAAAGGCTGAACGTCAGTTCAGAAAGAGAATTCAGGAGCATTACTATGATATCAAAATAAAAAAGGAATCCAATGCTCTTTTTATTCACAAGACATTTTGTGCTAATAATAATAAGATATTTTATTTTATGGTCATAGAACAAGTGTTGCAGAATCTCAGGGAGATCCTTGGGAATATACTCTTGAATATCAAGAATTACTATGACAACTAAGGTTGAATGCTAGTGAAGATATTTTATTTTATGGTCATAAAACAAGTGTTGCAGAATCCCAGGGAGGTCCTTGGGAATATACTCTTAAATATCAAAAATTACTGTGGTAACTAAGATTGAATGCCAGTGAACAGCCAGGTCTTAATGACTATGTGTCCCTCAATAGTCTATTAAAATTGCATGCTGCCAAGTTATAGGGTGAGAATGTCCTATTAAATTTGTCTTCTAGGGTACCTTTAAGTGTTTTTATGTCTCTCATGATGGCGTTATTACATTTTTTATATATTTACTTATATCTAAATGTATTATTCTGTCTAGGTATTTTATACAACATACATATTTTAGTTCTACACTTTTAAATCAATTCATTCATGTCAATTAAATATTTAATTGATAGAACGTGATTGGAAGATATAATAGCCTAAGTGTATATAATGGTTTCTTTTTCACTTGTCATTAGTTCTGAAGAAGTCCATAGGACGAAAGTGCTTAACTCATTTGTTTTTTTTATTAAAAGTTTTATATCAATTTTCAGCTTATCTTGTGTTGTGTGGTCAATCGGCCTTTTTCTTGATTTTGGTCATATCTTGGCTGGTGGTCTCCTTTACTGGGTTTGAATTTTTAAAATCTGCCAACTCATTACACTCCCAAAATACATGTTTCCAGTTACCTCTTTCTTCCCCATCACACCTCCAACATTTGCCATCTAGCTTTGGAAAAATTCTCTGGAGTCTACCTGGGGTATAAAAGTGCATATGCAAACAATTCCAAGCAAAAATCCTAAATCTTCGATACTTTGTTGCATTCTTAAGAGCGTGCATATGTCTTCCCATTGTTACCTTATAAATTGTCCCAATCTCTCTTCCCAATCTTTTCTAACCTTTTCTGATTGATTCTTATTGTTATTGTGCAATATGTTACATGCCCTACTAATTATCTCTTTTGTAGCAGCAACTTCTTTTGTAGATTAAACTAAAAAAATCCACAACAGCAGGTCTCTTACTTAAAAAGTCCCTATCCCTTTCAGTTTGCCTATACTCTGATAACAGTCCCTGGTTGGGATGGCAGTCTCTAGCATGCAGTTCAAAGATCTTCTTGGCCTCATCCTAATCTATTATCTTTCCCTGTTTACTTATTTTCTCAAAATACATTGGCTCCTCGGGTTTCTAAAATGGCTGCATACTGATTAACAGCTTAACTTCACGGGGACTTCCAAAGTGGTTGCACACTGATCAACACCATAGCTTCAGCTTTCATAGTGTGAAAACAGAAACTGAGAAAAGTGAGTGGCACTGAAAATGTTTTTATTTTTGGTAAAATTCAGTTACTGACTATTATACCATGACCCCCCCAAAACGTGCATGCTGATTGGCCAGCGTGCCCGTTGTAAATCGAGTTATACTAATGGAAAAAGGTCTGGTTGCCCGGACTTTTTCCATTAGTATAACTTCGTTAAAACTGTATGTCTGTTAAATGGGTTTAACATATGAGAAGAATAAGCAACAGAGTTCTCCGTTGCTTATTTTATGTTAAACCCATTTAACATAGCGAGAAAGCAAGATCTCCGTTGCTTTTAGCTATGTTAAATGAGTTTAACATAGCGAGACAGTTAAAATAAGCAACGGACATCTCCGTTGCTTATTTTGCTATGTTAAACTCATTTAACATAGCTTAACACTAAAAAGCAACGGAGATCTTGCTTTCTCCGCTGTTGCTCACAGCTCTGATGTACTGCGCAGGCGCAGTACATCAGAACTGCGGATGCCAGACATCTCGCGGAAGGGCAGTAAACAGGCATTATACTATGCCATTATTTAAGAAAAGTAATAGTTTCTTTTCTTAAATAATGTCAATAACCACTTCTGGTGGGTAATGCTAAATTTACCCACGGTTGGCTGTTTGGCCTCCCTACCGGACCAAACCACGCCAACCGTGGGTAAATTTAGCATTACCCACACCCAGGCGTGGGTTATTGCTATAGTAAATACCTAGCCTGGATGCCAGCAAAGAAGAAATTTGGAAAACCTGAAAGAAAATTAACCAGAAAAGGTGAAGAGAAAACACTGTCTACGAAAGATTCTGCAGTTGTTCAGCAAAAAGCAGTTCAAGCATCGGCCTTGGTTAAAGAGATGGCTTTCAGTAATTTAGAGGAAAAAATAAATAAAATGTACTCAGATAAATTGAATATTGAACAACTATATCAATTCAAACAAGAAAAAGGCTGGAAAAAAATAGAAAAAGCTTTAACTAGCCATACAGATGAACTGATAAAACTGCAAAAATCAAAGCTGTCATAAAGAAAAAAACTGGCTACATATGAGGTTTCTCAAAAAGGACTGTTTAAAAATAGTGGAGTTAGAAAAGAAAATGTACAGAGTACAGAGAAAAACTGAGATTTTCTGCTATACCACAGAAACTGAAAGGAACAGGCTGTATTGATTTTATGAAAGCACAAATAAGCAACTGGACTGGAGTTTCACAGCAGGATTTGCTAATTGAAAGGATACATTGAGTGTCTGCTCAAAACCTGGCAAGGGGAAAGCAGCCAAGACCTGCATTAGTAAAGATGCAATCATACCAGTGGAAAGAGTTGATCCTGACAACACTGTGGTAAGAAGGGAAAGTATTAAAATTGGAGACATCATAGTGTTTGTAGAAAATGATTGTTCACTGTACACCAGGCAGTAGAGAAGCAAGTTTATCCCAGCAAGCAGGGAATGTCAAAAGGTAGGTGTAAGAGTCAAGCTGCTGTATCTAGCCATCTTCAAAGTGTTTTTTTTTTCCAGGAGAAGCAAAGATATTTTCTGATGCATAACAGGCTAAGGAGGAAATACATAAATTTGTCCAAAAAAAGTAAGCCAGCAAACAGAAGGAGGCTCTGCTTCTCATTTTTCTGACAAGCTGATAGAGAGACTTTGCCAGTGATACATTTGCCTATTCTCTATACTCCTAATTGCAGTCATCCCCATTGGCATAATCTCCTTTCCCCATTCCCATGCTGACTTGGTTCGTAGTATACTTTTTGCTACTTTATAAATATAATATTCTGTGTGACTGTTGTTATCCTTAAGGATATGCATCCAAAATTCCACTCTCACCTTATTTCTTTAATCCCGCCCACCCTACCCCACCCCGCTTCATCAGCATCCTTTTCCACTTTGAATTGTAGCTTTCTGCTTGTATTATGTATAAGACCCATAACTGTGTAGCTTTAAAATATCCCTTCAAATCAGGCAATCCCAAACCAACCTGTTCTATTGAAGGATCACCTTATCCTAGTTGACTCTTGCCCTCTTTTCCTCACACATAAAATCCTTCAACTCTTCATTAATTATTATCCACAATTTCTCCTCTGGTTGTATCTTGCTATCCCTATCCATAGGCAAGAGCTTCCAGTTTCTCAGTTATTCAATTGTCTTTTGAGTACTTACATATTATCGCAACCACATTTTACGATAAGATTTTATCCGGCCTCCGGGGAATAGCTTCAATGGTGTCAGGAGCCTTCCATGCATGCTGCACAATGAGCCAGATGAGCTCGTCGGCAGGTGGAGTAACCCAGGAGATAGGGGTCCAGGCAAGGAAAGCCTGCAGGAACACAGACTCCTCTGAGGAAGGGTTAGAGGACTTCCAATCACCTCTCTGTTTCAGGATATCAAGGATGTCATCAAAGGACACCTCATCAGAGGGTGACCATGGGGACCCTTCCCCTTCATCGAAATCTGTGTCTTCCATCAAGGACTCTACCAGGGAGTCCACATGCTTCCTCTTGCACGTGCTCTTACAATATAGTTCCTCAGAAGAAGGTCCTGGAGAGGACAATGTAGAGGGGGTCTCCTGTGGGAGGGTGTCCTGGGACTCTCATGGCCGGTGTCCAACAGGAGTGGCTTTCGTCAACTGCGGCCCAGAGGAGGAGATAGATTCCGACAGTATAGACTTGCCTACTGAGGCAAAGGCCTCTCCATGACCCAGAAGGCTGGCCCACCTGAGGAGGGATGGGAGCCCAGAACCAAGCACAACAACCTCAGAACTGGGGGCAAACCCCACCCTGACAAACCAGCCCCCCAGTCTGGAGTCTCAAGAGGGCTGTGAAGTGGAGGCACCAATGGCACAGCTACTGTCCTGAGAAATGACCAATGGGACATGCAGGAGAATAGGTTGGAATCTGTGGAGGAAAATGATCACCTCCAAAGGGGAGAGATGTCCTGGAGGTAGAAATTCCTCTGGCCACAAGCAGTTGATCGACAAGGCACACAACTTCTTGCTCAGAGAAACTTCTTGTATAGATAGTCCTGATCCTAGCTTGAATGAATGATGTCTGCACTGAAGATAATGGTACTGTAGTGGTAGTGTGCACCAAAAACTCTGGTGCAGATGAAGTCTGCACCATCAGCGATGGTACCGAAGGTGTCTGTACCAAGAACAAGGTCATTTGTAACAAAGAGGTTGTCTGCACCGAAAGGGTAGGTGCCAAAGGTGTCTACACCCCAAGGTCAGTGCCGAAAATGTCTGCACCGGTAAAACCATCGGTGCCCAAGAGGTCTGAACTGGAAAGAACATTGGTTCTGAAAGGGTCTGCACCTAGGCTGGTGCCGAAGGGGTCTGCATCGCATCACTGGTCGATGCCAAAGACGTCTGCACCATAATAAGTGCCGAAGAAGTCTGCACTATGATAGGTGCCGAAGAGGTCTGCACCATGATAGGTGCTGAAGAGATCTGCACCAATTCCAGAGGCGGTGCTGAATATGTCTGCGCCAAGGACTTTGGTGCCGAAGAGGTCCGCCCGAGTGTTTTGGAGCCGAAAAGAGTGTAGATGTCAGCTTTAACTTTTTGAGTCTCAGTTCCTGAGGTCTCCAGCAGGAGATGATGGAAGAAACCTCAAGGACATCTCAGTATGACTTTTTTTTTTTTTTTTTGGTGGGGTGCTTCAAAGGAGGCGATGAAACCTCTGGCCGAGAGATAGCCTTGCTGAAGGAAGTTTTTTGGGAGGTCCTTTAAAATCACTTATTTTTCCTCTCATTCAAGGTATGAGTAAAAAAATTCTTACATATCCCACATGGAGGGTCAACAGTGAGGTGGGAGACACCAAAACAGTATACACACAAAACATGTGTGTCTAAACACCTTTTAAAAACCAGGACTTCCTTTTTTTTGTCAGATATCGTTATTCAAAGAAGAAATAAAGAAGAAAAAATTACCAACAATGGTATTGAGGCTAGTCAAGAGGGTAAAGAAGAAGAGATTACCAGTGATGGTAACAAGGTTACCTAAAAAGGTAAGAAATATTTTGAAATACTGACAAATAATGCGATAGGGTAAGATAAAGACTTAGCTATTGATAAAACTTGGTAAGTGTTGAAATATCTAATAAAATATTAAACAAATATACTTAGCTCAAGAGAAGTGGCTTGACACGGCTGTTAGGCAATGCGGCAAACAAGATCTGAGGTAACAGGAAGAGGGGCATGCTGTGTAACATCTTAGCTCGAGAGTTTTTAGCTGACACAAGCTTGGCATATGGCCGTCTCAGTTCCAAGGAAGGAACCAATTACCCATCAGTAATGACTGAATGAAGATTAACAACATCAGATTAGTATCTTTGCTAAGACTACAACACCTTTAAATTACTACATCAATAATACACCCCTAAGAGTAGACCCACTGTCATGAATTTGGGAATACATGCACACAGTGACTTGGCATTTGACTATAGTATGTCCACAGTAGTACGAAAATAATTCCATGTTGCCTAACTTGTAAGCAAGGGTATTGCATCCATGTCCAAAGATGTTATAGTTCCATTGTACTCTGCCTTCATAAGACTAATCATCAAGTACAAATCAGCCTTCGGCCTATACCTGGCCAGGTATATGCAACAACTGGAGTGACCACTGAAATTCCTCACAAAAAGAATACATGTTATAGAAAACAAGACCTACATGGGCAGCCTCAAAGCACTGTCCTTATACCTGATTCCTACAGGCTGCTGACAGATTACTTGTGCCTGGCTTATAAAGCATACCCTGAACCAGCTTTAATGGACTTGCTTCACATTCACTAAACAACTAACACCCAAACACCCATTACAGGGACATAAACCTAGCCTATAACATTAATAGGACTGCCTGGAGGGACAGCTGTACATTTCAGAGGCTGCCCCTTCTCTGGAACAAGCTTCCAATCCACATGATGCAAAGTTTTTCCCAACACTTTAGTTTAAAACTTGGATCAGTCATTGGGGAATCACAAATTTACCCCTGGTCTAACACCTTTGTCAATATTACAGACAAGAATCTTGCAAATGCTGAAACACTCATAAAAAACCCTATGTCCTAGGCAACCTGAATATGAACAGCAGTTTTAGCACCAAACAGCATAGGTGGGGAAGATGTGCACATCCATTCTGGGGAGGTGGATATGCATGCTCAGATGCAACTTTGCAAATCATCCCTAGTGGAGGCCAGAGAAGGATGTACGGTGTTGTCCACAGAGGAGCAAGATGGTGCACACCTTTCACTGGGATTGGACATGAGAAGGAAGTGAGGCTTTAAAAAAAAATACTTACTGGTAGTGTATGATGCTACCTTAAGAAGTTTTGAGCTTCTCTCCGGCCTTGAATGTGGTTGGGACTTAGTATAGGGGAGGCTAAGTTATGTTTTGTAGACCCAGTGGATGAAGAGGGGACCAAGATGCAGCTCAAGGTCAATTGTAGGGAGATAAAAATTTGGAAAAAACTCCTGCAAACTTGCACTGACAATATGATAAAAATATGTCTTACCTCTCCCACACAAACTACATATATGAGTTAATATTGTGCATTTTAAACAATGTACTGCTTATACAGCTGGGATACTATTGTATATTATAAAACAGTTGACCAAGCCTACAGATTCATAGGTTCATGGGAAAGTACTAGGTAAACTGTCTACAGATTATTATAATAATAGCCAATAAGCCATATTCAAAAGTTCCCACCAGCCTCAAAGACAGCAACATAAGACAGACAGGTTACCCATTCAATTATCTAGGTTTACTTTGAAGGTGGCTAGAGTGCCTTTATATTTTACATGCTGTGGATGTTTATCTAGAGGTGGAGGATACGATGAGATATGAAACTATCCACCAATATGTCTTATTTATTTGCAGATGATGATTTAATTCCTTTAACTGCGTATCCATTTGTTCTACAAAGAAATAGAAAGGCGGTCAAACAGGGTCTTTAGTGGCTTGAAATGCTACAGACGCATAGCAACAGATCCTCAAGGAGGAGTCTACAGAAGACCAAGTACAGAGAGGGCTGTCTCATAACTAAGACTTTTGAGGCCACTAATCATTTTAGATGTGAACCTCTGAAGTCTCTGAACTTGAGTAATATGTTTATACAAAAATATGTCAAAAGAATGTTTAATAACAGGTTAGATGAGATATGAGTAGACAAGAATTAGTACTTCTTTGGTTCTAGAGACCTATTGCAAAGACACTATCATCAAAAGATGCGGAATTACCAATGAGAATGTCTAGATCCCTTACAACAGTGTCTGACTGCATGGGTGTGGCACCTATGTGAAATGTGAAAAGGTTTTGTTTACTGAAATGAACTAGACCAACATTTTTCACATTCACAATCATCTGCAAACTTACAATAATTATAAAGCATGAGTGTTGGCCTGAAAGTCTGAAAAACAGATGCCAAATAGAACAGGGCCCCACAGTGACCCTGTGATAAACCACTGGTACCTATTTTGCTTTCAGAAGTAGCACCTTTTACTCTAACCACATGGGTTCTGCCAAATAATGGATTAGTTATCCATCTCTCAAAACAAGGGTTTAAAGTCAGATTTAGAAGTCCATCAATAATGCCTGCATGGGGAACAGGTCCAGATATTCTGTATATACTGGAAACTGCTATTCACTGCTTCAAAGACTTTATCTTTAAGGAAACAGGATCTTCCTTTGACAAAGCTGAACTGATGAAGGTCCAATGTTAAGAGAAGGTCTATGTCTCGATCAATGCAATCTGAGACAATACATTCCACAGCTTTACATATTTGGTTAGTGAGACTAATGAGTCTATAGTTACCAGGGACCATAACTGGGCCACCCTTGTGTAACGACATTACAGTGGCTGCTTTCCAGGCTTTAGGAATGCAACAAGGGGAGAGGTTTAGATTAAAGAGGTTAAAAAAAGGTTGAGATAGGCCACATTTTTATGGGTGTTTCCACCAAATGAGTTTATTTCTAAATGTATCATGATATTTGGTGCGGATAGGAACTACCTTATGGCTACAACTATTTATGTAGGAGTAGAAGTCAGAGGCATAGGCAGTAGCTTTATTAATAAGATACAGTGAATGAAGATTACAGCAGAATTTAGTTAGGTCATCAAGCAACTGAATGTTTGCTTTTTAGAAGTTCCTAAATATGGAGGTATTTGCAAGAAAATTAATCACCAATTTCAAAGGAAAAGGTCACTAAATTATAGTTTGATTTAACAAGGAAGTGTGTAAGAAATGGCCATATCTGAGAGGCCAAGATCAAGGGTATTGGGGCCTCTAGTAGGATGGTTAACTATTTATAAAAAGGAGTTTGTGTTTATAATCACAAGAAAGCAATGGGCATGCCAGCCACTGGCAGTGTAAGTCAGCCAGTTTATTGTCAAACAGTTGAAGTCTCCCAGTAGAACACTGTTGGGTTTAATGGGGATTTCAGCTAAAGTGTTAAGATAGCTAACATGCTCAGAAGGGACATAGACAGTGTTCTATGGTTAGCTATGAAGTGGTAATTAGTCTTGTTTAGAGTGATTTGGACATCTAGGAGCTCAAATTCAGTGTTTCAGGTTATCTGTCATGAGGTATGATATCTTTATCAACAATGATATTCCACTGTAACTGCCAGTAGGTCTGAAGACACAATAGGCACTAAATCCAGGAATAGAGGGAGTTGATTTATTTGCTTTGAAACCATATCTCTGTAACTACATTTATATAAATGTATTCAAGTTACATAACAGGCTCAGATTTGGGCATTTTTGTTAAGATTCCTTTACTAGTTTGAACTGTCCAGCAAATAATCTCTGCCTAAACAAAGACACTAAGGGGAAGGCTAAGGCTTTAGTCAGAAAGCAAAAGTCTTGATAAAAGAGATGTAGACCATCCCTGAAAATGGAGAAATGCTTGCCAGTTACTTAAACCCAAGATAACAAATAATGGATCCCCTTGAAATTACATCAGCTACACAGCCAATTGTTAAAAGTTAATTATCTTGTCTTTGAATATCAGCATCATTCTGTATGACATAAAATACTTCTCAAGACCAGTGTCTTTTCGGCATATGCACATGTGTAACAAACTCAATAATATCCTTCTGCATGTTCCTGTGTGGTACAGCACCTATGGTCATTCACCCCTGAGTCGACCACTATCAGGTCATAACTGTATTTGTCTGGAAAGAGGGATCCAACAGACCTTGTTGTGTCCCAGATGATGGTACCTGCAGGACAGCTGTCACCCTATTCTTATCCAGACTGGTGAGGGTAATGTCCATATGTCTGACAACACAGTCACCAATTACTGATGCTATCTCAGTGGGCCTTAAGAGTTTGGAGTCTGCACCCTTGTGAATCTTAGAGGTACATGCACTGGCTGTGGGTGTATAGGATGAAGGTGGTTGCGATGCAGTGTGAGTAATGGGTGAGGTTTCTTAGTCTTTATCCTAGGAAGCTGAGGCAGTGTTCTCTTAACCCCAGCAAAATCTGGTTTAGAAGAGGTGCTGCATGCTGTGCGTATATGTGTATTGTGCTCAACTTGTGCTTACCAAACGTGTTGTGAGATGAGGCAGTAACTTACAAGTTCAATAAATACTGTACCTCTCACATACTGAATCATGGTGAAATAGCAATACAGAGTTTTTGGCAAGCATAAGATGGTTTCTACACACTATCTCAAAATGCCTAGTGCTATCAGGCTTGCTAAAGCTTTATGAATGGTATTCACCAAGGAACGTCTTATAACACAATTTGCTGTATTAGTTCTAGAAAAATATATGCAATATACCAAGTCTTACGCTGCTTCTATAATATGCTGTTTTATCTCAAATGAAAATTTGCATCTAACTACTTTAGAAATATTATTCTGTTTCTAAAACCATACTATAAGAGCATAATTTGGAAGCTCCTCTCCCCTGCCCCCCCCCCGAAAACAGGCTTAATCTTAGAAGTATTAACCTTATTAATAAAATATCAGCATAAATAAATAACTACATTGATCACAGCAACTGTCATGATTCTACTTAAATTTCTAAAATTATTGTATATAGTTTGCTAGATATTCTCCAAATACTCTATACTGTCTGTGTAACTATACCTTCTGTAATTATTATTGTACCAATCATTTCTGTGGAACATTTCTTCCTGGCCCTGCACTAAAACTGTATCATTCCCAGACAGACTATACCAGTCAACAAACAAATTAACAACTAAATAAATAATATAACCTTTCCTTTTAATACAAACTACATATGTTTTATAAACATATAGATTATTAGCTGTTATTTAGTGTTTAAGTGTGCATAGGTACATGGAAACGTCATAATATGTGACTATACGTCTAGCCTATATGGAATTTCCTCAACAAACAAATTAAACAGCTAAAGAATATAAGGCTAGGTCAGTTAATATAGCAATGGTTTGGTCCCGAGGGCTAGCGAGACGACACCAACAAACAACCGGTTTGTAATTTAGTATTACCCACACCCAGAAGAAGTTTGACATTATTTAAGAAAAGAAACTATTACTTTTCTTAAATAATGGCATACTGTTTACTGCCCTTCCAGATGTCTGGCATCCGGCAGTTCTGATGTACTGCGGCCTGATACATCAGAGCAAAAGCAATGGAGAAAGCAAGATCTCTGTTGCTTTTTTTTTTTCTCGCTATGTTAAATGAGTTTAACATAGCGAGACAGCGGACATCTCCGTTGCTTATTTTAAAACTGTCTCGCTATGTTAAACTCATTTAACATAGCGAGATTGACTAAAAGCGCAGATCTTGCTTTCTCCAGGGTTTAACATGAGATCTCCGTTGCTTATTTTAAAGCTGTCTCACTATGTTAAACCCATTTAACATAGCGAGACAGTGTTTTAAAAAGCAGTTATACTAATGGAAAAGTCTGGACCTTTTCCATTAGTATAACTCGATTTATAACGCACTGGCCAATCAGCATGTCATGGTATAATAAAGCACAAATACATACACACCTGCAGGTAACACAAATAAACACTTCTTCCATAAGATCATTCTATGCTACTTAAAACATTTTAATCCTGGAATATACAAATACATACATATACACCCATATGCTCACACACACTTACATAAACTCACTCACATAGTATAGGAACACAGGAATTTCAAAGCAACTGAGTCTTGCAGCCATTTACACATTGTCAGTACCGACCCTTAGACCATAACCCATCTCTCTCGAGGAGGGCAAGGCCAATCAAGGCCTGGATGAATTTGTGAGTAAACATGCAGTTATCCACTTCCCATTTGAACGAAGATAGCGTATGTGTGCTACTGCTTAATCGGGGGGGGGGGTTGTTCCAGAGATGTGAGATGAACCTCCATCTTGTTTTATTTATCTGCTGATGAAGATGTATTTCCCTGGTTCTGGAATACTGGAAATTTCTGATTTCTGGAGATACAAAAGGTCCAGGACCACTGGGTCGCTAATGGCACAGAAGGCAGGGTTCTGTGAGATACTGAATAAGGGGACAGCGCTTTCAGTCTTTTTGGTAGCTTAGGGTTTTTAGTGAGATGAACTTAGGAACCTTTGGGGTATGTCTAGTTGTTTGATATGTTTAGTGAGGTACACCCAAAAGGAGCATTGTATTCAATAATTGGCAAAATCAATGCATTCAATGTTGAAGATAATGGAAGAAAGACCTCTTTAAATCTGGATGATATTCCCTTAGTGATTAACTGAGCCAAAAAGAAGGATTTCCTGGCTAATGTCATCATATGATTATCAAAGGACAGGGAATTATCAACCCATGTTCCAAGATCCCAATCAACATTTTCATTATGAAGTGGGATATTGTCTATGTTACATGCTTAAGTAAGGGGTTGTCTACCAAAAGTGATAATATTGTCATTTTTTGCTTCTAATTTGAGTCCATTTTATTATACGGGGTATTTACGAGTTTAAGTTCTTGTTGAAAGGTTTGGGTGTTAAGAGGGGGACTAAAAAATAACTCCCAGTTTGAAACTGCCTGAAGAGTTAGAGGTCTTGCTTCATGGTCTAGAGATCAGAAAAGAAAATGCTGAACAGACGAGGTCCCAGCAATGAGCCCTATGTGACACCACTGGTCACCTTCATACTGTCCGGTGAGACACCTGCTACTTGCACTGTGTAGCTTCTTTTAGCCAATTTATTTTCCATCTGGCCACAAAGGGAAAAGAAGTTATGTCTTACCATAACGTTCCATCTGTGTTGTAGATCTTTATTCATTCATTACTGTTAGGACTTCGGTTCCATCCTCAGACCCGACACGGCCGTTACCAAGCTCGCACCAGCCAAAAACTCTCAGCTAAAAACTACCCACAATGCCCCTCTCATAGTCTCTTCAGATCGAGTTTGCCCACCCCCATAGTATAGAAATAATAAAAGAGAAAGTAGGAGGCTCTGCCTGAGCAAATACCTTAACTAAGGAAATCCCAAAGTCCACCAGGAGTCCAGGCAGGGGAAAGTAGGTCAGGAAGTAATGAATGAATAAAGATCTACAATACAGATAGAACATTATGGTAAGACATAACTTCTTTATCTGATGTTGTAAATCTTTATTCATTCCTTACTGTTAGGACCGAGTCCCCAGCTTCTTGAGTCCTGGGTGGCCCTAAGGAAGGATATGACTGAGCACCATAGAACCAAAAGATGCTCATCTCCTGGAGGCCAAATCCAATTTATAATGAGTGATAAAGGTATGAGGTCTTGCCCAAATGGCTGCTGTGCAGATATCATCCATAGAGGCTCTGGAATGAAAAGCCACTGAAGTAGCCATCGATCTAGTTGAATGAGCCATTATTTTGGAAGGTAAAGACACTTTATTGTAATGTTAGATGAAGGTAATGGCATTTTTATGCCAAGAAGATAAAGTCATTTTGGAGAAAGGCCTACCCAGTCTGGGTCCTGTGAAGGCCACAAACAATTGATCCAATTTTCTGAAAGATTTAGTTCTGTCCAAGTAAAAACAAAGTTGCCTATGAACATCAAGGGTATGGAAAAGATATTCCCCTCTATTTGAATGATGAGGGAAGAAGACCAGCAGGTCATTAGACTGATTCACTGAAAACCCAGAAATGACCTTGGGCAAAAAGGATGGGTCAGTACATAGGGAAACTCTTTCCCTATAAAAAATAAAGTAAGGTCTCTTGACACTTAAGGCCTGCAACTCAGATACTCTTCTCTCTGAGGTAAGGGCTACTAGGAGTAGAGTCTTCCAAGGCAAAAATTTCATATCACATGAATTAGAAGGTTCAAAAGGAGGGCTTGTTAACAACTGAAGCACCATTGTCAAGTCCCAAGGTTCTATAGGGGGCTTGACAGGAGGTTTGACATGTAATACTCCTTTCAAAAAGGTTTTGCACAGTCGGTGTGACATAACAGAAGCATTATCAAATCCATTGTGAAAATTTGCGATAGCTGCTAGATGTACAGTAATTGTCGATGCTGAAGCTCCGGCATGTAATAGGGTAGTCAGAAATTGTAGGATCTTCTGAATAGGCATGGAGTAGGGGGTCTATGTTATGATCTTTGTCCCATTTAGAAAACCTAGCCCACTTACTAGAATAAATTGTTCTGGTGGAAGGTTTGTGTGAAGCCAGAAGAATCTCACGAACAGGAGATGAAGTATCAGGTAGTCTGGCAATCATGGGAAGTGGAGAAACTAAGCTGTGGGCTTGAGGCTGATGAGATTGGGGTGAATCAGTCCCTGAGGATGAGACAGCAGACCTTGGGACTGATCCAGGATCCATGGGCTGTGAATCAGGTGAGGCCATAGGAAAGGGAATCAGATTTGACGGGGCCAATAGGGGGCAATAAGGATCACTTTACTTCTCAACCTTTGAGTTTTCCGGAGGAATTTCGAGATGAGGGAACTGAGGGAAAGGCATACAGCAGACCCGGGGGCCAATCGTGCATCACAGCATCCCTCGGTTACTCCCCCTGAGGGGGGATCAGGGTAAAGTAGCTTCTGCATTTGTTGTTTAGGGGAGAAGCTAACAGGTCACAGCAAGGCCTGCCCCAACGGCAGAATATCTGATCCGCTATAATAGGACTGAGGGACCACTCGTGAGGCATCAGAATGTTCCTGCTGAGATTGTCCACAATAAGGTTGGAACTCCTGAGAATGTGAGTTGCTATAAAAAAGCAGTTGGTAGCCATCGCCCAGTGCCAAATTCTCATGGCCTCCCAACACAGGGGATAAGACCTGGTTCCGCCTTGTTTGTTGATGTACCAGATGACTGACATGTTGTCAGATTGAATTGCAATAGACCCGGAAGGAGGGGATGTGTGGAACACTTGCAACTCTAAGAGAACTGCCCTCAATTCCAGGACATTTATGTGCAAACTGGCCTCCATGGGGGACGAGGTGCCTTGGACTGACTTTCCCTGGAAATGCCCCCCCCCCAGCAGGGAAGCGTCCATGGCCAACATGGCCCTGGGCTGGGGAAGACAAAATGGTCGACACCAAAGATTCAATTCTGGCTTCATCCACAAGAGCATTTCTTTCTTGCAAAGGTTTGTAAGGCATATCATGTGGTTGAGTGGGTGGGTTGAGAATGACCATTGTGATGAAAGGAGCCACTGTACTAGTCTCATGAGCAACCTCGCCAGTGGAACTAAAGTAATGGTTGCTGCCATAGATCGCAATAGCTGTAGTACAAGGCATGCTGGTACAAATGTTTGTGGGAGGAGGACTTGAATCTGGCTTCTTATTTTTGAGAGCTTGTGAGGAGGAAGGGAAGCTTGACAGGATGTTGTGTCGAACATCGCTCCAATTAATTCCAGTGCTCTTGTTGGGAACATCTGAGATTTGTCCATGTTGATTGTGATACCTAAGCGAAGAGCAAGACCTTGAGTGTAAGAGAGGCTGTGAATGAGAAGATTCCTGGTCGTGGCAGTAAGGAGCCAATCGTCTAAATATGGAAACACCTGGAATCCTTGTAGTCAGAGATAAGCTACTATGACTGCCATACATTTGGTGAACACTCTGGGGGCTGTCGAGAGACCGAATGGCAGTACCTTGAACTGATAGTGATTGGCTCCCAGCCGGAAGCTGAGAAACCTCCGAGAGCGTTTGTCCATCTTTATGTGGTAATATGCATCCTGGAGGTCTATAGAGCACATCCAGTTGTCCTTCCCTAGAAAGGGGAGGATGGACTGTATCATGACCATCTGGAATTTTTGAGGTTTTATGAATTTATATAGTAAGGTGAGATCCAGGATTGGTCTCCAGTCTCATGTCTTTTTTGGCACTAAAAAGAACCTTGAGTAAAACCCGGATCCTCTCTGGTCTGGTGGGACTGGCTGGATAAATCTTTTTCTTAGCAGCTTTTCAATTTCTAAGGCTGCTGCCTCCCTCTGACTGGTTGGAACATTGGGGATTTGTTTGACAGGTCTGAGAGTAAGATCGAATGGGATATGGTAGCCTCTGGATATTATTCTCTGCATCCACGCATCCATTGTTATGAGTTGCCAGGCTTGTAGGTGCAGAGAAACCCACTGCTTCCAAAGGAAAGCAATCGGGTCGCTGTTCAGGAGTGCTGGTAGGGTCAGCCAAAGAAAGAATCTCCAGCGCCCTGGTTGTGCATACCCCCTCTGCCCCGAAAGGGGCATCTTCCAGATGAGTTGCCCCCTCTGCCCTGAAAGGGGCATCTTCTGGATGAGTTGCCCCTTCTGCTCTGGGGGGGGGGTTGCTCATCATGAGTGTCAAAAAACATCCTTGAGACTTCTTGAACCACATCTTTCCTTCCCTCTGGTTTCTGGAATAGGATCTTGGGGGGGGTTGGAAAAATGTATGCCCACAGCAGACAAGGTCTTCCTGTCCTCACTACGTGATAGTGTGTCTCTTACTTTGGGACCAAAAAGGGAAGATTCATCAATGGGTGCATTGACGAAGGAAGATTTAAAGGGGGTCTGCGAAATCACATAAATGCATCCAAACATGCTGTCTCATGACGATGCCTGATGCAGCTGCTCGAGCTGCCTCCTCAGCAGTGTGAGATATCAAGCTCATCGAGGAGTTTGAGATGGATTCCACGGTAGCCAGCTGAGAGGCAACAGTGTCATGCACATCGTCAGGCAGTACCCATGCCAAAGAGGTAGACATTTCCGATATTAGGTCTCTTTGGAGGTGAGTAAAGTGTGCCAGATAGTTCAGTGATCGAATGGCAAAGGTCGCTGAAGTGTAGGCCCACTTCCCCAGTCTGTCCATAGCCCGAGACTCCCTGTTCGGGGGATGGACAGTAGAACTATCCTCTGTCAGTTCCCTCTTGGAAGCCACCTCCACGACCATGGAATCAACTACTAACTGCTTGGACCAACTGGGCTAGTCTTCGGGGGTGGATAAAATTTTGTCCGGCCTCCGAGGGACAAGTTCTATGTTGTCCGGGACTTTCCAGGCACACTGCACAATCAGCTTAACAAGCTCATCCGCAGGTGGGGTCACCCAGGAAGTAGATGGCTGAGCAAGAAATGCCTGCAAGAACACCGATTCCTCCGAAGAAGGGTTAAAGGACCTCCAGTCTCCCCTCTGTCTGAGGATCCTGAGAATGTCTCCAAATGAGATGTCTTCCAGGGGAGATCGTGGGGATCCTTCTCCCTCATTGCAATCGGTGTCCTTGGTGATGGATTTCTCAGGGGAATCGAGGTGCTTCCTCTTGCACCATTTCTTCCGGGGTGGCTCCGCAGTGGGATCTTCTAAGGAGGACTCCGGAGAAAGGGTTTCCTTCAAGGGAAGGTCTTGCAGCTCCCATGCTCGGGATCTCACAGTAGGGGGTTGGGACAGCTGCATGTTAGAGTGAGGTTCTGATGTCGATGCCATTGGTGCTAACTGCGAGCCTGTTGAGGCAAGGACCTTATCCATCACCTGGAAAGCAGGCTCGCCTGAGGAGGGATGGCAGCCTGGAACTGAGAAGGACATCCTCGGAACCAGGCTCACACTCCACCCTGAGGAGCCCACCTCCAGGTAAGGAGCTCTGAGAGGACCGGCAGCTGCCAGTGGAGCAGTGACCATAGACGGCGCCAGCAAAAAAATAGGCATCGAACTAGGATCCACGGTGCCAACAGCCCAGTCACTGCTCTGAGAGTACACCAGTTCCAATGGAGCCATTGCACCAAGAGTAGTCAGTGCCGACAGGGAAACTTCCGCAGTCGGAGCCAAGACAGCATGCACTGGGGTGGTCATAGGTACTGAAGTCTCCAGGGCCTGGGAAGAGGCCGGAGGAGGATATACTGGTGAATATGCCATGAAAACTTCTGTTCCAAGGGGGAAGGAAGACCTAGCAGGGGTGGGCAATCCTCTAGCTGCCAAAAGCTGGTCCACAACCCTCACTACATCTTGTTCTGAAAGACTCCTGATGGATCTGAAGGAAGCTGCCGAAGGAGAGTCAGGTCTCTCAAGAAAAGGACTAAACTGGTGTCCCAAAAAGAGGTCATAAGTGGGAGAATATCTGGTTCTGGGAAGATGTTCAACCTTCGGAACAGACGGAGTCATTGTCTGTGGAGCCGTATAAGATATCGGCACCATGGCCAGGGATGGCGCCAATATGGGTATGGTAGTCAAAGCCGGTGTCAAGACCAAGGATGGCACCGAGGAGGATGGTGCCAAAGCTGGTACAGTGACAGAAGTCAAAATTAGGGGCAGCACCAAGGGAGAAGACATGGAGCCTGGTACTGAAGTAGTCTGCGCCGAAGGTGAGGGAGAAGCTCGGTGTTGACTCGGTTCCAAGGAGGACAGAGAAGTAGGAACTGAGTGACACTGTTTCTCTGTATGTTTTTTAGTCTTAGGAGGTGGTGAGACCTCTGTCCCAGAAACAGCCTCCAAGAAGGGAGTTTTCATCATACCCTTCAAAACCAACTTGCTCTTATGCTCAGCCAAAGTCCGACTGCTGAAGCTGAAACAAATATCACACAAAGCATTACTGTGGTCAACGCCCAAACAATATACGCACCGAGTGTGAACATCTGAGGTGGGCATCTTACGCCCATACTTATCACACTGTTTAAATTCTAACTTAGCGTTTTCAGACATTATGAAAAAAAGGCATACTAGCGACCTAACTTAGCTTTTTCACCAGAACAATAACAGCAATAGAGAGAAGAGGGTTTTTTTTTTTTTTTTATAGACAGATAGAAAAGGAGAGGAGTACCAACAATGGTACTTAGAAATACCACAAATGGTAGGAAAAGGGCCTAGGGACAGTACCAATGATGGTATAAAGAAAATACCAAATGTAGATGGTAGGATATAGAAAAAGTACATAAGTTTACAGACAAAAAGAAGATATATAGGGTAAACTGACTAAGAAGAGGTACTGAAACAGATAACCACAAAAAAAGCTGCACTTAGCTTGAGAGAGAAGGCTTGGCACGTCTGACGAGGAACGCGGCAAACAAGATCTGAAGAGATTATGAGAGGGGCATTGTGAGTAGGTCTTAGTTAAGCGTTTTTGGCTGGCGCGAGCTTGGTAATGGACGTGTCGGTTCTGAGGACGGAACCGAAATCCTAACAGTAAGGAATGAATAAAGATTTACAACATCAGATTCTATTTTTTAAAGTTAAGATTACTTGCTTGCATAGGGGAATGGTGTCAAATGCCTTAGTTAGGTGAAGGTAGGCTGTATGGACAACATGACCACTGCCACCAGCCTGTGTAATCCTCTTGAAGATGTTAACTAAATTCATTAGACATGATCTACATCTAACAAAGCCATACTGCTACAGGTCTAGCCTGATGAGATTTTTGACACCATAATTTATGAGGTCATTTATAATATATTCCATGGCTTTGCAGATGAGTCTAGTCTGACTGATTGGCCTATAATTCCTGGAGCCAGTGGAAGGGACATGCTTGTGAATCAGCATTTCTAAGGCTGTCTGACAAACCTCAGGGACAAGTCTTATAGCCAAACTTAGGTTAAACAGTTCAAGGAGCAGCTCTGCCAAGGCTTGTTTCATACTGTTTAATAAACAGCTAAATATATTATCAGGTTTTATGGAAGAATCATTTTTTGTCTTGAAACGTACCCTCTGTACATATTCTTTAGTGATGATCAGGTGTTTGAATGACTGAGGGATATGTGAAAATTGGAAGGTCATCTCCGGAGTAAAATTCACATTAAATTTGTTTGCTATTTGTTGTTGTTGTTGTTGGTCTTTCGGCTTGTTCACGGTAAGGGGTCGCCACAGCGGAACTCCGGTCCGCTAATGATTGGCAGTAGATTATTACAAACGCTGAGGTGCCAGCTCAATGCCCAACCTTCAACGAAGGCACGCCCATTTACACATGTATGTCTTTCGAACGCTACCCAACCGCGGGGAGGACATGCAGACTCCACACAGAAGGCACTCCCAAGCCATGCCGAGAATCGAATGGGAGAACTTCATTGCTAGTATGTTGGCAATATATTTTGGCTCAGAATAGGTGGTGTCCCTTTGAATAAGTTCGGGGAAATGCTGGGTGTTATTTCTTACTTTCCTAACTTAGTTAAAGAAGGATTTGTAGTTGTCCTTATCTTCAGATGCTAACCTAAGTTCATGGGCTTCTTTAGTAGATCCAACAGTATTTTTCAAGTTTTTAGTAATATTTATAATATTGTCCATGACATGAGATGTTTTTTTTATCTGCTGTATCCTTTAAGTCTTTTCTTCTTTTATGTTAACCATATTTATTCTAGTGAACAACCAAGGTTGTTTGTTTCTGAATTTCCCATTACATTTAAACCTTGTTGGGTATGCCATTTGTATACATTTGCTTAAGTAGGCATCAAACTCCTTTTTGAAACTACCTACTGTGACAATGTTAGAGCTGATGCTGTTATACCTGAATTTTGTGATTTCATTATACAATTTAATTTAATAAAGTTAGTACATTTGAAATCTCTGAATTCCAAGTCACTAGTTTCAGGGAGTTAAAGATTTTGTAGGTGAACCACCAGCTTAAAGATCATGTCTAAAGGTGAGAAACAAAATTTTCTTTTCAAACAAAAAAGTATTTGCATATATCTTTATGCATGCAAACATTTTTCTGTGTAAAAAGAAAAGTTCATTTTGCATCCTCACTAATTTCAGGGGGGGGTTAAAGATTTTGAAGGTGAACTAGCTTAAAGATAATGTCTAAAGGTGAGAAACAATTTTTTCTTTTCACACAAAAACTGGTTGCATGTATCTTTATGCATGCTAACACCTTCTGTGTAAAAAGAAAAATTCATTTTACAACCTTTAGAAAATTACAGAGGTTTAATGATAGCTTCCAAATCCAGAAGACTAAACAAATGAAGTCATGTTTACAGCATTAATTTTAAAGATTGGGTCTACCTTCTTTATTCCTGTTGCCCCATCCATGTGGACCCAAGCATTTCTCATATTTGACCTGATATGTGCATTCAGATCACCCATTAGGAATACCAATTCCTGTTGTCCTCCTTTATCTAGTAGGTCCTGCAACTGCTGAATGAATGCACTCTTTTCCACACTATCACAACCCTGCTGTGGGGCATAGGCTGAGATTATGAAAACTGCCATATCATTACACTGGAGTCTGATTGCCATGAATCTGTCTCACCACAATTCCCACACCATTTCTAGCCTGTCCTTCTCCTGAGCAGTAGGCTTTGGATCCCAAGCCAAGTGTCTTTGCTGCATTACCTTTACATCTTGTCTCTTGGATACATAGGATGTTCAGCCTCCTCCGTAACATCATGTCATCTACTTCCAAGCTCTGTCCTGTCAGTGAACATACATTAAGTGTAATGCAGCAATTCTTAGTTCATGTTTGGCAGGTTTTACATCCAGCTTTCACTCAAACGACCTAGCTGGGTAATTGGACAATGGCCAGCCAGTTGACCCAGGGCTGCTGGGCATTATGGCAGGCATAATACTGGCCAATAGGGGCACATACACCCCTCCCACTGCAACCCACTTATCAGCGGCAAATACCCATGCCCATTAGTTAACATTAATCAACATGACCAAATCATCTAGACCTGTATTTTACACCAACAAGTGGCTAGCCCTGCTACAGTGCATAGTCTGTGATACGTGATCTCCTATCTTGAGGATACTACGCAACACAGTAGATACCCAAAGCGGTTGGTCTATACAACTCTTCCCCTTACAGTGCACCATGTAGAGTCTGAGCTGCTGCCCACATTTCCATTCATTGATGAGTTTGAGATGGAAGCACTCAGCATGCTTTTCTGAGGTGGGAAGAACCCCACAGACACACAAGGATAACATTCAAATTCAGAGGTCAGGATTTAACCATCTACTTTGTACATTGGAGGTTAGGTGAAGGTAGGCTGTATGGACAACATGACCACTGCCGCCAGCCTGTGTAATCCTCTTAAAGATGTTAACTAAAATTCATTAGACGTGATATACACCTAACAAAGCCATACTGCTACAGGTCTAGCCTGATGAGATTTTTGACACCATAATTTATGAGGTCATTTATAATATATTCCATGGCTTTGCAGATGAGTCTAGTCTGGCTGATTAGCCTATAATTCCTGGAGCCAGTGGAAGGGACATGCATATAAATCAGCATTTCTAAGGCTGTCTGACAAACCTCAGGGACAAATCTTATAGCCAAACTTTGGTTAAACAGTTCAAGAAGCAGCTCTGCCAAGGCTTGTTTCCTACTGTTTAATAAACAGCTAAATATATTATCAGGTTTTATGGAAGAAGCATTTTATGTCTTGGAACGTACCCTCTGTACATATTCTTTAGTGATGATCAGGTGTTTGAATGACTGAGAGATATGTGAAAATTGGAAGGTCATCTCCGGAGTAAAATTCACATTAAATTTGTTTGCTAGTTGTTGTTGTTGTTGTTGTTGGTCTTTCGGCTTTTTCCCGGTAAGGGGTCGCCACAGCGGAACTCCGGTCTGCTAATGATTGGCAGTAGATTTTTACGAAACGCCGAGGTGCCAGCTCGATGCCCAACCCTCAACGAAGGCACGCCCATTTACAAACGCATGTCTTTCGAACGCTACCCAACCGCAGGGAGGACATGCAGACTCCACACAGAAGGCACTCCCAAACCATGCCAAGAATCGAACGGGAGAACCTCATTGCTAGTATGTTGGCAATATCTTTTGGCTCAGAATAGGTGGTGTCCCTTTGAATAAGTTTGGGGAAATGCTGGGTGTTATTTCTTATTTTCCTAACTTAGTTAAAGAAAGATTTGTAGTTGTCCTTATCTTCAGATGCTAACCTAAGTTCATGGGCTTCTTTAGTAGATCCAACAGTATTTTTCAAGTTTTTAGTAGTACTTCTAATATTGTCCATGACATGAGATGTTTTTTATCTGCTGTATCCTTTAAGTGTTTTCTTCTTTTATGTTAACCATATTTATTCTGGTGAACAACCAAGGTTGTTTGTTTCTGGATTTCCCGTTACATTTAAATCTTGTTGGGTATGCCATTTGTATACCTTTACTTAAGTAGGCATCAAACTCCTTTGTGAAACTACCTACTGTGACAATGTTAGAGCTTGATGCTGTTATACCTGAATTTTGTGATTTCATTATACAATTTAATTTAATAAGGTTAGTACATTTGAAATCTCTGAATTCCAAGTCACTAGTTTCAGGGAGTTAAAGATTTTGTAGGTGAACCACCAGCTTAAAGATCCTGTCTAAAGGTGAGAAACAAAATTTTCTTTTCACACAAAAAAGTATTTGCATATATCTTTATGCATGCAAACATTTTTCTGTGTAAAAAGAAAAGTTCATTTTGCATCCTCACTAATTTCAGGGGGGTTAAAGATTTTGAAGGTGAACTAGCTTAAAGATCATGTCTAAAGGTGAGAAACAATTTTTTCTTTTCACACAAAAAAACTGTTTGCATGCATCTTTATGCATGCATACATTTTTCTGTGTAAAAAGAAGAGTTCATTTTGCATCCTTTAGAAAATTACAGAGTTTTAAAGATATCTTACAAACACAGAAGACTAAACAAATGAAGTCATGTTTACAGCATTAATTTTAAAGATTGGGTCTACCTTCTTTATTCCTGTTGCCCCATCCATGTGGACCCAAGCATTTCTCATATTTGACCTGATATGTGCATTCAGATCACCCATTAGGAACACCAATTCCTGTTGTCCTCCTTTATCTAGTAGGTCCTGCAACTGGTGAATGAATGCACTCTTTTCCACACTATCACAACCCTGCTGTGGGGCATAGGCTGAGATTATGAAAACTGCCATATCATTACACTGGAGTCTGATTGCCATGAATCTGTCTCACCACAATTCCCACACCATTTCTAGCCTGTCCTTCTCCTGAGCAGTAGGCTTTGGATCCCAAGCCAAGTGTCTTTGCTGCATTACCTTTACATCTTGTCTCTTGGATACATAGGATGTTCAGCCTCCTCCGTACCATCATGTCATCTACTTCCAAGCTCTGTCCTGTCAGTGAACATACATTAAGTGTAATGTAGCAATTCTTAGTTCATGTTTGGCAGGTTTTACATCCAGCTTTCACTCAAACGACCTAGCTGGGTAATTGGACACTGGCCAGCCAGTTGACCCAGGGCTGTTGGGCATTATGGCAGGCATAATACTGGCCAATAGGGGCACATACACCCCTCCCACTGCAACCCACATATCAGCGGCAAATACCCATGCCCATTAGTTAACATTAATCAACATGACCAAATCATCTAGACCTGTATTTTACACCACCAAGTGGCTAGCCCTGCTACAGTGCATAGTCTGTGATACGTAATCTCCTATCTTGAGGATACTACGCAAAACAGTAGATACCCAAAGCGGTTGGTCTATACAACTCTTCCCCTTATAGTGTACCATGTAGAGTCTGAGCTGCTGCCCACATTTCCATTCATTGATGAGTTTGAGATGGAAACACTCAGCATGCTTTTCTGAGGTGGGAAGAACCCCACAGACACACAAGGAGAACATTCAAATTCAGAGGTCAGGATTTAACCATCTACTTTGTACATTGGAGGTTAGGTGAAGGTAGGCTGTATGGACAACATGACCACTGCCGCCAGCCTGTGTAATCCTCTTGAAGATGTTAACTAAAATTCATTAGACATGATATACACCTAACAAAGCCATACTGCTACAGGTCTAGCCTGATGAGATTTTTGACACCATAATTTATGAGGTAATTTATAATATATTCCATGGCTTTGCAGATGAGTCTAGTCTGGCTGATTAGCCTATAATTCCTGGAGCCAGTGGAAGGGACACGCATGTGAATCAGCATTTCTAAGGCTGTCTGACAAACCTCAGGGACAAATCTTATAGCCAAACTTTGGTTAAACAGTTCAAGGAGCAGCTCTGCCAAGGCTTGTTTCGTACTGTTTAATAAACAGCTAAATATATTATTAGAATTTATGGAAGAAGCATTTTATGTCTTGGAACGTACCCTCTGTACATATTCTTTAGTGATGATCAGGTGTTTGAATGATTGAGAGATATGTGAAAATTGGAAGGTCATCTCCGGAGTAAAATTCACATTAAATTTGTTTGCTAGTTGTTGTTGTTGTTGTTGTTGTTGGTCTTTCGGCTTTTTCCCGGTAAGGGGTCGCCACAGCAGAACTCCGATCTGCTAATGATTGGCAGTAGATTTTTAGGAAATGCCAAGGTGCCAGCTCGATGCCCAACCCTCAACGAAGGCACGCCCATTTACAAACGCATGTCTTTCGAACGCTACCCAACCGCGGGGAGGACATGCAGACTCCACACAGAAGGCACTCCCAAGCCATGCCGAGAATCGAACGGGAGAACCTCATTGCTAGTATGTTGGCAATATCTTTTGGCTCAGAATAGGTGGTGTCCCTTTGAATAAGTTTGGGGAAATGCTGGGTGTTATTTCTTATTTTCCTAACTTAGTTAAAGAAAGATTTGTAGTTGTCCTTATCTTCAGATGCTAACCTAAGTTCATGGGCTTCTTTAGTAGATCCAACAGTATTTTTCAAGTTTTTAGTAGTATTTCTAATATTGTCCATGACATGAGATGTTTTTTATCTGCTGTATCCTTTAAGTGTTTTCTTCTTTTATGTTAACCATATTTATTCTGGTGAACAACCAAGGTTGTTTGTTTCTGAATTTCCCGTTACATTTAAATCTTGTTGGGTATGCCATTTGCATACATTTACTTAAGTAGGCATCAAACTCCTTTGTGAAACTACCTACTGTGACAATGTTAGAGCTGATGCTGCTATACCTGAATTTTGTGATTTCATTATACAATTTCATTTAATAAGGTTAGTACATTTGAAATATCTGAATTCCAAGTCACTAGTTTCAGGGAGTTTAAAGATTTTGTAGGTGAACCACCAGCTTAAAGACCATGTCTAAAGGTGAGAAACAAAATTTTCTTTTCACACAAAAAAGTATTTGCATATATCTTTATGCATGCAAACATTTTTCTGTGTAAAAAGAAAAGTTAATTTTGCATCCTCACTAATTTCAGGGGGGTTAAAGATTTTGAAGGTGAACTAGCTTAAAGATCATGTCTAAAGGTGAGAAACATTTGTTTCTTTTCACACAAAAAAAACTGTTTGCATGCATCTTTATACATGCATACATTTTTCTGTGTAAAAAGAAAGGTTAATTTTGCATCCTTTAGAAAATTACCGAGTTTTAAAGATATCTTACAAACACAGAAGACTAAACAAATGAAGTCATGTTTACAGCATTAATTTTAAAGATTGGGTCTACCTTCTTTATTCCTGTTGCCCTATCCATGTGGACCCAAGCATTTCTCATATTTGACCTGATATGTGCATTCAGATCACCCATTAGGAACACCAATTCCTGTTGTCCTCCTTTATCTAGTAGATCCTGCAACTGCTGAATGAATGCACTCTTTTCCACACTATCACAACCCTGCTGTGGGGCATAGGCTGAGATTATGAATACTGCCCTATCATTACACTGGAGTCTGATTGCCATGAATCTGTCTCACCACAATTCCCACACCATTTCTAGCCTGTCCTTCTCCTGAGCAGTAGGCTCTAGATCCCAAGCCAAGTGTCTTTGCTGCATTACCTTTCCATCTTGTCTCTTAGATACATAGGATGTTCAGCCTCCGCCGTACCATCATGTCATCTACTTCCAAGCTCTGTCCTGTCAGTGAACAACATTAAGTGTAATGTAGCAATTCTTAGTTCATGTTTGGCAGGTTTTACATCCAGCTTTCAGTCAAACGACCTAGCTGGGTAATTGGACACTGGCCAGCCAGTTGACCCAGGGCTGCTGGGTATTATGGCAGGCATAATACTGGCCAATAGGGGCACATACACCCCTCCCACTATAGGTCGGTTCCTCAACCCACTTATCAGTGGCAAATACCCATGCCCATTAGTTAACATTAATCAACATGACCAAATCATCTAGACCTGAATTTTACACCACCAAGTGGCTAGCCCTGCTACAGTGCATAGTCTGTGATACATGTTCTCCTATCTTGAGGATACTACGCAACACAGTAGATACCCAAAGCAAACTCTTCCCCTTATAGTGCACCATGTAGAGTCTGAGCTGCTGCCCACAGTTCCATTTATTGATGAGTTTGAGACGGAAACACTCAGCATGCTTTTCTGAGGTGGGAGAACCCCACAGACACACAAGGAGAACATTCAAACTCAGAGGTCAGGATTTAACCATCTACTTTGTACATTGGAGGTGAAGAACTTTAATATTACCCCAACTGGTCACTATCATTATTTCCAGTATAGTGTGATATAATCCTGCATTTTCAGTGAATTATCCTGTCTCCCATGTTGGTGCTTCACACCATAAACCTCAATAAAATGTAGGTCCCTCAGCTACGAAAATATGAACATAAATATGAACATATGAATAATAAGTGGCAAACAAAGATTAATTCTCCACAGCAGTTCATCCCAGACTAACAATATTAGTGCTATTTTGTTAATAACTCCTTGTCCTTTCTAATATTGCTTACTATTACCTGGTAAGTCACTTATTTAAAGAAGCCAGACCCAAAAAAAGTTCTGGATGTCATAGAGAGGTATGGGAGTGAACTGGAAGTATACAGAAAAGCATTCTAGGCTTGAGTAAGTTAAAATAATACAGAAGTAAGGCCATCCAAGAGTGAATTTGAGCTGTGACAAACTTCTCACATTCTGAACAACTCATCCACATACTTAAGACAGAAGTGTTTAACGTTGTACTGTTTTTCAAACAAGTGTTATTAAATCACTTCCATTTGTTGAGCCAATCTACTGTGCTTCATGGTTATTTGCTTTTTGTTTTTGTTTTTTTTTTTAATATGATCCTGTTTTGTGTATCCTATGCATTTGGAGTGAACTTCTCCCATTTGTTACTAGAGCTATTTCTCATATTTGCAGAAGCTGTAGTTGAGGCACCTGCAGCCTTCAGAGAAGAAAGTTTATATTTAAAACTTCACATTTGCTTGTTAATGTACAGCCCAGCCCTTCTATTCATAAAAAGCGCATCTGAAGGACTATACAGCAGTGAAACCCTTTCTTTAGAAACAGTAAAAAACTACCTGTAGATCAATGCATGTATGACTCTTTAAGAAGTTATCAAAGGGCTTGTACAAGTGTATAAACACTGAGCATGTGCAAGCCTGACTGCCATTTTGTAGTAAGCTGTTGAGATGTAAGCATGTATGTGTGTATGTGCTATCGTCAATCAGCTCATTTATATTTACTGATGCTGCTATCCATCCTGATGTGTTTCTATACAATAAAGCATCTTAAAACGAACTACCCCACCTGCTTGACTTCAATATACCAGGGGACGAGCAACAAGGTGTCAGAAGCGGCATATCTAATGGCCAGAAAGAACTCCAGTTTCTCTACTTTGACTTCGAGAGGCACTAAGCTACAGTTGGTGGAATATACAGGAGTGGTCCATCCTTTGCAGTATATATGATTCGCAAAACAGGTCAGAAACTAATTTCTTATGTTAAAATTTGCTCAAACTATGTCTTATTCGCAAAATATGAAACAAAGCATGCAGAATGCATTAATGATATTAAAATAAGTCAAAATGTCTGATATTGCTAGAATTATTCAAATTACTACGGAAAATGTTTGAAATAAAGTCCAAATTGCATAAAACAAATAAAATAAAGAGAAACAACTGCATTTTTGCAAAGAAAGGTGTATGAAGTGTGTGTATGGTTGTGCTGTGTTACAGTAAAGTTATTTTGCAAAATACAGCCATTTCAAAGTATATTTTGCTAAGTACACTATTTTGAAGAGTTTATTGTGCATTTGAGTGTTACTGCAAGCTGCATAGAGGCAATTTGTTCATACATAATTACAAGAGCCATATTTTCAGTCTGTTTGTGCATACTTTGCTGGCATGGCAGAAGGATTTCGAAAACCAGCTCCATTAGTGTTTGATAATGGGGTGGGAGGTTGGCATAATGGTTAAGGTATTTGCTTTACAAACATAAGGGGCAGAGTTTGATTCTCACATGGGGTAATTGGATAGACTTAAAATTGCCCACAAGGGCAGTTAGCCTAGTACAAGTCTATGAACCTATAATAATATTGCTCAGAAATGGAGAGTATTTGAGCAACGGTATGACATTTTCATACAGGCTGCATTTTCTGATAAAGATGACTATACAAAGGCATTTATTCTACTTAATTTAGCTAGGGCAGAAGCCATAGAATGGGAAGGTTCATTTGTGTATGCACCTGCTATCTTTACTAGAGAGGTTGAAAACAGGCATATTGTTGTACTGGCAGAGTCAAGGGAGGACCATGAGTGCTTAAAACGTAAATTTGGAGAAATGTGCAACCCCCAGACCAACATTACAATGGAGAAGCACTTATTTTACACAAGGGATCAAAAACCAGGTGAAACCTTTGCTGAATATATAACCAACTTGAGAAATAAAGCTAAAACGTGCAGACTTGGTAATTTAAGGGATGAGTTGATAAAGGACAGACTTGTGTGTGGTATTAAAGATGATGCTGTGAGAAAGATTTTGCTTTGTGACAATGATTCAACTTTGAATACGGCCAACGAGATTTGTGAGATACATGAGCTTACAGAAAAGCACACGAATATGCTTACCAATGAGAAAGGTATGTTTTCAGTAACTTCTAGCCTCATGTTGATAGTATGCAGCACTTAGTTAAGAGGAACAGGCCCAGGCACATAGCAGTTGCTGCAGCCCCTGCCACACCCACAAGTAAACTCCAGAGCTTTTTAGTAAGTTTGAGAGTTCGCACAGCCTCAGTGAAGCATGAGAGTGAGTCAGCAATTTCAAAACATGGGCCCCAACCTCATTTCATTGTTAACTGTCATGGTTGTGAAGGAAGTCATGAATCTAGAAGAGAGAAATGCTTAGCTTTTGGTAAAAAAAATACTACAAATGTAATAATTGGAATCATTTCAAACGGTTTTGTAAATCAAAAGAATGTGTGTGCACTTTCACTAAAAGGGAACATTTAAGAAATGAGTTGACCAGTTACAAAGCCATGACTCGAGCCCTTACTCTTTTCATGTTGATGGTGTGTCAATGCTTAGTGAGCTAGTCGATGCAGTTGATTTATGGGCCAAGAATGAAGTATGTTGTACTGTTCAGATGAATGGCAAACCCACAGAGCTCAAAGTTGATACGGCTCAAAGTGCAATGTTATGTCTGCAGAAACATTTGCAAGAGTATGTGCTGGTGAAAGGCTTGATTTGGCAAAGTGTGCAAAGCTTGTTGCTTATGGTGGTGAAGAGATTCAAACGGAAGGCTCAGTAGTGCTTGCATGTTACTATGCTGGAAGTAGCTATGACTTATTATTTTATGTGGTCAAGGGGTATGTCCAGTCATTATTAGGCCTCAGACACTCTTTGAAAATGGGACTGCTTTCATTTAACAAGGAAGTTCACCACATTAGCTTAAAAGACCACTACTCTAAGTTCGCCCAGTCTATTTTTCTACCTATGCTGATCATTTCGAAGACAAACTAGGCAAGCTTCCAGTTGTGTACTCCATGAAGTTAGACCCAAATGTCAGTCCAGATGACAGGCTAGCCAGAAAAGTTCAAATAGCTATGCAGACCAGAGTTAAAGCCGAACTAGACAAAATGGTGCAACATTAGGTGTGATTTGTCCAGTTAGTGAACCGACAGAGTGGATATCTCCCATGGTGGTAGCTCATAAGAAAATTTCAGATAACATCAGAATTTGTACTGACCCATGAGATTTGAACAAGACACTAAAGAGACCTCATCATCCAATGTGCACAATTGAAGAAATCGCAGCTCTGATGCCAAATGCCACAGTTTTTTTTCTGTCTTAGATGCAAAGAGTTCATTCTGGCAAATTTTGTTTGACAAGAAATCCTCAATGCTCACTACTTTCAGTACTCTGTTTGAAAGGTACAGATTTCTGAGAATGCTATTTGGGATAAATCCTGCAAGTGAAGTCTTTCAACGTGCAACAGAGCAAATTTTTTCTGGGTGTCCTTGTGCTATTATAGTTGATGACATACCGGTAGGAGGTAATGGTGAAGCTGAGCATAACAAAAACCTCAGTCTTAAGCTCAGTCCACAGAAATGTAAGTTCAGGCTATGTGAAGCCACTACGTTGGTCATTTATTCACCAGTTCAGACTTATGACCAGACCCTTCTAAGCAAACAGCCATTCTCAAAATGCCAGCACCAGACAATGTTCAAGCCCTGCAATGTTTTCTTGGCATGGTTAACTACCTAGCCAGGATCATTCCAGACTTGAGTCAAATATCAGCACCACTCAAAGAGCTAACACATAAAGATGTATCTTGGTCTTGGTTAGAACAGCACCAGACAGCATTTGATGTCCTGAAATAGAGAATTGCCAGTCTACCTACTCTCAGATACTATGACATCCAACAAACCAGTTACTCTTTCGTGTGATGCTTTGAAATTTGATCTTGGTGCAGTCATTCTATAAGAGGGTCAACCTGTGGCTTATACATCCAGAACTCTCACCCAAGCTGAAATGCAGTATGCTTAGATAGAGAAAGAGCTTTTGGCAATTGTGTTTGCATGTTCCAAGTTCCATGATTATGTGTATGGTAGACTTAGCCAGATCGAAACAGATCTCCAATCTCTAGTCACTATTCTGAGAAAGACTATGCATATACAGCTCTAGCCAGATTGCAATGCATAATGTTGAGATTGCAAAAGTATCATTTCAATCTTGTCTACAAGAAAGGCAAACTTCTTTATCTTGCTGATACAGTATCCAGATTACCCAAAAGTACCACTGAACAACATGAGAATGAGTAATTTGATTTTGAAGTCATGGAGGTCAGAAGTGTTTCTTCCACATGTCATGATGAGCTCAGAGATCATACAGCCACAAATCCAGTTATACAAAAGCTCAATCACTTCCTTAAAGCAGGGCAGCCATCAAAGCAATCTAGTTGACCTCCAGAAGTCCAATCTTATTTTCCATACAGAGATTAGATTTTGTCAGACAATGATTTCATCATGAAAGGTCCTAAAGTTATTGTTCCAAAGTCTTTGCAACTAGAGTACATTTCTATCTTACATCGAGGTCACCCAGGAACGGACTCTACTAAAAGAAGGACGAGAGGACTAGTATTTTGGCCTTCTATGTCACAAGATATTGAGAGAGTATTTTCATCTTGTTCTGTGTGTAATAGTACAAAGCCACATCAAGAGAAAGAACCACTTCAGCTAAACCAGATTCTGGAACTACCTTAGTCAACAGTAGCCCCAGACATTTTCAAGTGGAATGGTCAGCATTATCTGGTGTTTGTAGACTTTTATTCCAACTGGTTCGAGACTGACCTACTTCCCAATCTAGCATCTACTACTGACATTACTAAGATGAAGCGTCATTTTGCAGTCCATAGTAGCCCGCACAAAGTTATTTCTGACAATGGCACACAGTTTACAAGTCAACAGTGTGACTTTATTCATGTCACGAGTAGCCCAGAGTATCCTCAGTCAAATGGTTTGAGAAAATGTGCAGTTCAAAGTGCAAAGCAGTTACTAGAGAAGTCAAAATGAGACAACAGTGATGTTTTCTTAAATCTCTTGAATCTCAGAAATATTCCTCGTGATAAACGTCTTGGTTCACCTCCTCAGAGACTTCTGCTGAGACAAATCAGAACCACAATTGCCCATCAGTAGTCAACTGTTGGTTCCATGTGTCAAGAACAACTGGTCAATGAAAGCCAACTGTTGAAGAAACGTCTAACCAAGAAGTCTTACTACGATAAGACCAGCAAACCGCTCAATCCATTACAAGAGGGAGAAGTGGTAAGGATGCAAACGTCCAAAAACATCTGCCCAGAGCTGAGATCGTACATTGTGGAATCACAAGCAGCAGAATTCAGGCAGAATCGGAAGCATTTGATACTGGTGTCCGAATCTGTGCCACAGCATATAGCCTGTGAGAAAGGCTCTTTATCTCAGAGTGAGTTGTCTAGTGTTCCAGTTCCCGTGGAAGTTCCAGAGAGTATTCCCATTACTGGGATGAATCCCGAAGTTCCTGATACGAGTTATTCACAGAAGACTGTCCCTGTTGCTAGACCTAGTCCTAATTGTTAGGTAATGAGATTCTCCAGACCATGTTCCAGATACACGACAACTTGGACATGAACATTGTATTTGTTTCTAAATGTCTATATTGAAGCATATTTATCTGCAATATTATTTTGACAAAAGGGCAATCTTTTTAAGAGGGAAGATGCAGATCAATTTGTTTATGTCTCTTTTAAGAAGCTATTCAAGGGCTTCTACGAGTGTATAAATACTGAGCACGTGCAAGCCTGACTGCCATTCTGTAGTAAGCTGTTAAGATGTAAGCATGTATGTGTGTAAGCTCTATCTGTCAATCAGTTTGTTTATATTTACTGATACTGCTATCCATCCTGATGTGTTTCTATACAATAAAGCATATTAAAGGAACCACCCCGCCTGCTTGTCTTCAGTATACCAGGGGACAAGCGACACTACGATATTATGTTGAGGACAGTAGTATATCCAGACATTCCTAAAAAAATTACTTTGAAGACTTACATTGTATACTGTTACCTTTCTACAAACTTTAATGTTTAACTAGGTCTGTGAGTTAGTGCAGAAGACTAAAACTCTGAGCTGATACTGGACTGCTTCCTGTGTCATTGGTACAGAGCTAGATTCCTTCCACTTCCATCTGCTTACTGTGAGACTCTCAGCACATCATTTAACCAGGCAATTCTCCTGGACAGCCAGTGGGTTTACCTAGTCAACAAACAGGCAAAATTAAAAATCTAAACAGAAATGTAAAGGGCCTAAGTTACTGAAAACCAGAGATACCACTTCTAAAACTACAGTTCTACATGGGGTTCTTAACATGATGAAAGGAGTTAGTATATTGTGCATGCATTTCACAGTCTGAGGCTTTCACTCAGAGGATTAAAATTATGAATTACTAACACGCCCTGTTCTGAGCCAGACTGCCTCAGCCTTCATCTGCCTACTATGTAATTTTATGAAAGTCATTTAACCAGATAGTACTACCAGTCTGTACCAGAAAAAAAGATGCATTGTGCTTAATGGATTTTTCCAGTTAACAAATTAAAAAATAAAAATATTCTTGCACTGTTGGAAGAAGATACCATTAAACAGTCGTATCAATGCACTTACAAGTTTACCTTATGAGGAACAATCCTCATTTTTAATTTTCAAAAGTCTATGCAGTGCTGTCAGTGCATGGAGCACCACAATTAGACTCCAAAATCAGTGAAACTACAGGTTTGTTAAGCAACTTTCTGATGTTAGGAAGATGCTTGACAGTTGTTACACATCCCCTCAGCACTGTTAAGCACTAGTCACACACTCAACAGTGCTCAGTGAGCACAGAGGAGTGGCAGGAAGCCATTACACAAAAACAAAAATACTTTGTCCAGACTTTTTTTAAAACTGCAAATGAAGTGTTTGCAGGCTTCTCAATACTCCTATTTGGCTGCTTTCAGTGTCACAGTGGATAGTGTGTTATGACATTCTAAGCAGTAAAACCACTTACCTCTACTACACTGTCATTTTTTTCTAACCTTTGCCTGTGGAAATAGATAAAGCTTTCTAATCATAATGTGGGAAATTGTATGTTCTTGACCTGGATATCAAGATTCATCTCTTGGCCTTCATATCTCAAACACACAACTTCTATATTATGAATGGAGGGAGACCTGATCATAATCCTCTACCTTCCATGCTGTTTCACACTGAAAGAATCTGTCACACATTCATTGCAACTGATATCCATGGTAAATAATAATGGCTCTTACTAATTCATCGAAACAACTTGATATGACTATAAAGTAACACATTTTAACTATGCTGTTAACTTTGTAGCTGAAGTTGGTAATAAGGGCTTCACCTTTTGCCCATTTGTTCCAAATTATGACAGGCAGTTTTCCATATTTTGGAGATGGAAGGTTGAGAACTATGGTATATGCAATTAAAAAAAGTACACTGAAGTGCAAAATTTACAATGCACCCCCGACCCCTTCCAGTTTATGATGCACCACCCAGCTTTTTCCTCACAGTCTGACCCTGTTCGCTTTGCTGCTTCTCTTGAATCCGAATATGATATTCTGTCCAGATGTAAGAGTCACCCATGCTCCCCTTCTCAAACTAACACATCACTACTATTCGAACATAAGTACCTGCTGTGACGATTGGGGAGAGATGGGCGAAGGCTGCCAGCCTAGTCAAATAGAATTTGATATATAATTCTGGCATTTGTAAATAATGTAAAAATACAGGCATGCTTTCTTGAGTGAAATAGAATATTGTGAAATGTGGAACTGCACAATATGTGACAACATTGCACTGTACTGGCCCAGTGAAGCATGTTGTGATCCTTTCATATTAGAATTCGGCTCCAGTGCAGCTGGATGAAGGTTTCATGCCCATTATTTTAAGGCTAAAGTTTATGACCAGAATTTACATATGGAAGGTGCTTTATTGCTCTAGTTTCTGTTAGAATATACATGTGAAATGCCTTGTATTGTTATAAGTTTCTGAGGAGGTGTTAGATTGCTAAATAATGCAGTTTGTGGCCTGAGAACTCAAACCATGTGTTAAGATGATGCAATATGAATACTGGGAAAACCTAAATGTCAAAAATTATATAATTTTGGGAGGGCCTTTGAGACATGTTTGTTAGTAATGTTTAAATACTGTTTCTCACAAGAGACCTGGAGCATTTTGATCTTGATATCCAACTTATCAGCACTCTGCCTTGTGCTCACATGTAAGTTTTTAGCACTGTGATTTCTTGTAGGAATAGTTAAAGCTAGTAAAGATTAATTAGGTATTTTTCTTTGAAATCAGACCTGTCCTACTGTATTGTTTTACGTTTCTGTGTGATCTCTGAACTCTTAGATATCTTTGTGGTGTAGTAGTTTTGTCTTGTGTTTTAATTATTTATTATTAAATATTTTTAAAACCTTCTACCTGTGGCTGATTTGTGTAGAGATAAGCTCTAGAGTACATTGCATATTTGTAGAGGTTATTGTAATAGGCCACTCTAAAGTAAGCCTTGACTGTTAGTCATGCTACCATTGGAATATAATATTGCAAAGTAATTATTGGACACCCTTTTAAGGCCTTTTAGTAGCTGATATTATTAACTGGGTGGTGGTAATTACTACTGTATAGTCTGGGTAAAGGGGCACAGCTGGAGAATCTGTGTCAGCCTTTCCCAGGAGTGTATGTGAAGCTGTATAAATACTTATCTCAAAGTGTGTGTGTGTTGTGTCAGCTACTTGACAGGGACATGAAGCAATGGTTGGACAGAGAGGGTACTGGAGGATCTAGCTTGCCCAGTTAGGCTGAGACCTGGACCCTATAGCTGTGCCAGTGGGGAGGCTTATTGGAGACCTGGTGAGCAAGGGCACAGCCAGCCCCAGACTGACTGCGATCTCTGTGTGCACTTAAGGGAAATTGTACTTTACTGTGTGTATTAATTATCCCTTTCTCTTCTATGAGACAACCTCCCTGGTGTTAGTGGTGAGGATTGAGGCTCCTTGATTGCTGGGCCAGGCCACGGTCATTACACCTGCATACTGTTACCATAAATGATCTCAAGAACTATAGCTCAAACTATATAAAAAATGCTGATGCCATAGCTCTGAACTTTCCATCTCCAGTCCAAAATGAGGAGCACTGTTTCTCATAAACGCTGACCAAATGGCAAAACGTGGAACAATAACAACTTCAACAAGGAAGTTCAAAGGATGGCTAAAATGTGCTTTTTACTTCTAAAAATTATTTTGATTGATTAATATGATTCTAAGGTTACCATACGTCCGGGTTTCCCTGGACACGTCCTCTTTTTTGGGCTCCTGTCCGGGCAGTTTTTGAAAATTCTGTGATTTGTCTGGGTAAATCGCAGAATTTTCAAAAACCAGACATCCCTATTTCAGAGTCTTTCCTCCACTTCGTTTTTTTTTTTTTTTTTTTGATTGGCTCATATACTGGTATACGAGCCAATCAAAAAGCGGAGCTCTGTTCAATGCGGAACTGCTTGATGTTCCGCATTGAACAGAAGAGGGTCCGCTGTGCGCGTTTTTGATTGGCTCGTATACCGGTATATGAGCCAATCAAAAAGCAGAGCTCTGTTCAATGCGGAACTACTTGATGTTCCGCATTGAACAGACGACGGTCCACTGTGCGAGGTTTTGATTGGCTCGTATACCGGTATACGAGCCAATCAAAAAGCGGAGCTCTGGTCAATGCAGAACTGCTTGATGTTTCGCATTGAACAGAAGAGGCTCCGCTGTGCGAGGTTTTGATTGGCTCGTATACCGGCATAGGGGCCAATAAAAATCCCCAAACACGGAGCTACTTGTCTTTAATTCGGAAATGCGTTAAAGACAAGACCCTTTCTTTTTTTGCTCTTCACCCTAAGAGGGGAGCAAAAAAAAAAAAAAAGGTATTTAGTTTTAATCTTACAAAAATAAAGACTTTTTTTTTTTTCTCTTCAGCCCTAAGAGGACAAAAAATACATGTTCATCCTCTTTTACATACAACAAAATATGATAAACCTATATGATTCAATTCTTTTTACCACGTGGATGTCAGTTAAAATACTCCTACTGAGTGTGTGATGACAAGGCTCTTTCAATGAGGAACTTCCAGGAACATGAACTTTTTAAGACATAAAAGGAGGAGTGTATCATACCTCTCAACTGTCCAGATTTTCCCTCATATTTTTAGTGTGCTCCTCATAAAATATGTGGTTTTCTGGCAAATCACTGAGAAATTAAATCAATAATGAAACATGCATTTGAGTTTCACACTTCATATCCTTCAGAAAAGGCATGCTAGCAAAAATCCTGTTATTCTAGCAACTTTCAAGTTTCTAAGAGCACTATTTAAAATCTATCCCTATGAGGGGAGGGGACTCCCTTCTAGATTTTTTGCACTAAGAGGTTGAGAAGTATGGGAACGTTTCTCACAACGAGGTAAACTTGAAAGGTATGAGGCTGTTGGCGGATGCAAATCTCAAGCTTCAATAAGTGTCTCTTTTCAGTATAAGCATCTCCTATTTGATCACAATAGGTGAAAACAATGAATCAAAGACGGATTAGTGCTACAAGTCAGAACCAATCTAGTATGAGCATGTTGCGCGTACGCTGGCTATTCTGCATCACTTACTTGCGCCATACCTCTGGAATAAGTAGCACTCCCTTTGGCAACACCCCTTGTAAACGAATTATCGCCATCACTGTACCCTTTGCTTGAGCTGAGAGGCTCTTGCTGATGTAGAGAGTCATTACTGCTTTTGGTATGAGGAGTTTGCAGTAACCCAAAGTTATAACGTGGCTGACCCGTACAGCTAGAAGAACGTGGATACTTATCCGAGGAAGAGGGTCCCTCTGTGGAACTACTTATTACGAGATTTTGATTATTTATCATATTGCTGCGCCTCCTGTTAGTGAATAAATTGCCAAGTTCATAAAACTAAAATTTGCAATGGAAGACGAATAGTGCCGATCCCACGCTACCTTGGAGAATTGTCGTCAAAATGAAAATGGCGGTTGCAAATTCCCTCAAAAGAGGCCCTAAACACGTGCGGACAATTGAAACAAAAGGCTGATTTTACCGCGCTGCTCACGATAGCATTGAACTACTGCAGCTTCGCCTTCATTTGTATTAAAACGACTGTTGGTAACAAATTATAGGTAACTTTGGAGTACTTGTTTTATACGCACCTTATCACCCTTAATGATTAAACTTGACACTGCTCAGCAGAATATGTAACAACATTAAAGTGACAGAGTAGAAAAAGTATTTCCTTTAAAATACCAAAACATTTTCATATGTTATTTCGTCGCACATCGTATAACTGCACAGCTTGGTATACTTGTACTTATCTTGATACATTTTTGAGTATTTCAGAAATATTATGACTTATGCCAGATATTTATCACAGCCTAAGCAAATTCCGACAACAAGGAACTTTCTATTACTTAAAAGTTAAACTTATCCAAAAATATTTCTTGTGGTTAAAGGGGCAGAGAAACTAACAACATTTGAAAGCTTAGAGAAATGTGGTTATTTTTGAGATGTCGACTGTGAAAATGGATTTTAGCATAGTAGGGCTAACACTGTTAAAATGAAAATAAATAAATAGCTCTAACAGTGGTGTAAAGTAATTAAGTGTTATGCTGTGAGTATGAAATCAAAATTTTTGATGACAGTTTGAGAAAAGTGAATCTGTATTGAGAATACTGGTTAGGAATGACATTATGATAGCGTATAGCTCTGTTTTCCGTTAGCCTTATATACTCAGACTTGGGTTTGGCAACCTAGGCAACATCCTAAGGTGTCACTCAACTAGGGGCACTTTTCCAACTTTCTTTTCTCACTAAATAAAAAATGCTTCAGCTGTGATACCCCAGTTAAAAACAGCCTTCCTGTGGCGCTTATGTACATACCTCTTAATTTCTAGGCTTTGTGCTCAGCCCCATCCATGACCTAGATGGTGAATCACAGAGTAGTTCTTTGTGTGGATGGTGATGGTTGGGACTGAGTTCAAAGCCATAAATTTTGAAGAATGTTAGGCTGTGGTAACAATAACAGTGGCAGGAGTTTATAGCCAGCATCACTATGAGAGTCTACAGGAGAAAGCTGTGTTTGGGGCCAGCATTATGAGAAATGGCACCCTAGGAAAAGGGTTCTTTGGGCCCCCTTTTCTCACTGCTTTCCACAGACATGCACACACACATCCCCAGTGCCTCAGCTCCCTGTTTCTGCACAACATGGCCTCCCAGTATCATCCAGATTACTTTTTAACTTTTTCCTCACATTTGTCATGTTTTTCAGCTTTTATCATGTATCTTTCATTATACCCTAAATGTCCCAGCCAGCACTGTAATAAAACTTTTTTAACATCTGTATTAAATTATCACTTAGGGCATTGTCAAATATACATTAACAGAAAATAAAACAAACCATATTAACCTTTTTTTTCCATTTACATACATTATACATCATCTTTTCATTTGTTGTAACTACCTTCAGTCCAACTTTACATAAATTGCTGAAATTCTGCCTTCCCTTAAACCTCACTCCTCTTCCTGAACATTATTCTGTATGCACTGTTCCCATGATTTTATTTCTATGTAATTTGCTCCTTCCCTTTCTACAGATCCCTCTGCCAGTTCTTTTATCTCTCCTATACTATTCAGTACTTTAAATAGAGTTGGTTTAGACTTTGAATCGATTTTTTCAGCAGCCAACAGAATTAAACTTAGTAAGGCCTTACTATGTGTAGACAATTCAGATCTGGCCCAAGCTCAAAATAATTATTTCCTTAGTTGCAGCCATTTGCTCAATCATTATTTCTTAAAGAGTACTCTATAGGGAATTTTTTAAATCTACCAACTCATTACGCTCCAAACACATATGTTCTCATTTATCTCTTTCTTCCCCATCACACCAGAAACATTTGCTATCTAACTGAGGAAAATTCTTTTGATTCTGCTTGGGATATAAAATACATATGCAAGCACTTCCAACCAAAGTTCTTAAACCTTTGGGCTTTGTTACATACTCGGAAGCCATACATATGTCTTCCCTTTGTTCTCTTGTAAATTGCTTTTCCAGTCCCTCATCCCAATCTTTTTTAATCTCCTCTAACTGATTCTTATAGTCATCATGCAATAGTTTATATGCCCTACTAAATATACATTTTTTAACAGCAGCTTCTGTTCTAGATTCAATTAAAAACTCTTTTAACAGAGCAGGTATTTCACTTAAGATTCCCATATCTCTTTCTCTTTGTCTATATTCTGATATCAATCCCTAGCAGGGAAGGCAGTCTCTAGTCTTCTTGGCCACATCCCACTATATTGCATTTCAGTGTCTAGTTATTTGCTCCAAAAACCTTGGTTCCTTTAACAGTTTTTTTTTCAATAAAATTCCAGTCCCCTCTTGCATATTTGCTGTACCCCTGTTTGAAATCATCTCTGTCAGCAAAATTTCCTTTCTCCATTCTTCTACTTTATGAATATAATATTCTGTATACTTGTTACTACTTGTCTTAAGGATCTGCCTCCAAAATCCCACTCTCTCTTTATTTCTTGAACTTCCACCCTGCTTCATTTTCATCCCTTTTCACTTTGAATTATAACCTTCTGCTTGTGGTATGTATATGAGCCTTAATTGTGTAGCTCTACAATACCCCTTCAAATAAGGTAGCCTTCAACCACCTTTTTCTATTGGAAGGATCAACTTATCCCACTAAACTCTTGCCCTCTTCCCCAGGTAAATTTATTCAACTGTTTATTAATTAGTGTCCACAACTTCTCTGGTTGATAAAAATATGCTGACCCATATATAAAACTAAAGTCATTAAAAGTATTTTCACTGCTTGTATCTTACCATCCATATCCATAAACAAGAGCTTCCAGTTTCTCAGTTTTTGTATTATCTTTTTAGTTTCTTCCCACATATCCTTAGCTGCCATAACAGAAGCCTTTTTAACCCATACTCTGAAATACTTCCATCTTATTGTGTCCCCATAAGTCTTGGTATTGCTTAGAAAGCACAATTTGTGTGTGGAGGCATAATTTTTGGCTATACTCTTTGTTTTATGTTCATTAATTTTATATCACAAAATGACTTGAAATGCTCACAAACTGTTCCTCAACACTGAGATATAATTTTCTGGATTTATCAGGTACAAAATAATATCTGCAAATAAAGCTATTTTTTCTTGATTACTATACCAATTATCTCCTTGCATTTCTGAGTCCCTTATTTTCTTTGCCAATGGCTCTAAATATAAATCAAATAAAGGAGCAAGAGGACACCCCTGCCTAGTTCCTGTGTTGAAAAACAAGTTGTCAGAGAAGAACCTTCCTACTTTAATTCTTGCACTGATCTTTCTTATATCCTCCTAACTAACCTTATTTTTGTATCATGGAATGCAAATGCTTCCATTGCCTTACTCATAAATTCCCAGTTTACTCTGTCAAATGCTTTCTTTCTCTGTATCAAGACCCACCAACAACAGCGGTATTTTCTTATGTCCTGCTTTCCTCTGCATCATCATCATTGTTCTGTTAATCTTGTCAAATGTTTGCTTTTCCTCCACAAAACCACAATGATCCATATCTATTAATGTTGTCAACACAACGTTTTGCCATTTTAAATTAGTTTAGACATAAACAGTTTATAATTATGGTTTAAAATTGAAATTGGTCTGGTATGAAGCTGATTCTGATGGGTCTTTACCATCTTTAGGTAAAAGAGCCACCACAGCTTTCTTCCAAGATGTTGGTGCTACCTTCCTTGTAAAACATTGTTAAACAAAAGCTTCAGGATCTTTATAATTTTCTTCCCTCCTAACTTCCAAACTTCCAAAGGAATACCATCTGTTTCTGGAGACTTTCCTTAAGATTGATTAAATATCACCATTTTTATTTCATCTTCTCCTGTCTTAAATTTTAGTTGTTGAGCCTCATTTACCTCTAATCTTGGCATAATGAAGTGTTCCATAAATATTTACATTTGTGCACTTTCTTGAATCCTACCTTTCTCTGCTTTATACAGACTTTCATAAAATTTCTGAAATATCTTTAGTGCCTGTACAGGATATCTGGTTATTTTTCCTGTTATACACTCCCTAAGTTTGTGACAACCCTTTCTACTTTCTGTTACCTTTGTTAATGTATTAAAAGTTTGTGTGCTCTGGAGTTATTATCAAAAATAGTTGCTTAACAACAAGTTTTCTAAACTCATACATATTATCCAGATACTCCCTTATATTTCTTTACTACTCTGCCTTTGTGCCTTTTCTTGTTCTGTGAGATTTCCCTTTACGTACAGTACTTTAAAATTTGTCATCTCTCTAAGTAATTCCTATTACTTTTTAACCATATTTCCTTCTCTTTTATTTCTACCCTATTTTTAAACTCTATTTTCTGTTTTATCCCACTCAGTAACTATAACTTCTGAAGATATATCTATCTTCTCTAATAACTCTCATATAGTTTTCACTACCTTTTCCTTAAATTCCTCCCTTTTTAACAGGTGGGAAAATGCCACTCTGTCATTTTCACTTCATTACCCTGCACTGTTATCTTAGTTTTAATCAGTGCATGATCTGAAATAGTTATTGAACACGTGTTGAAGCTTTCAATTAAATGCACATGCTCTTGTGAAATATAATTTCTGTCTAGTCTAGCCCAGTTATTGTACCTTGGGAAATAATATGTAAATTCTGAGTTCCCACTCCTGAATTCACATCTTCCATAACAAATATTTTCATAAATTTCTCCAGAAATATACTGTTTTGTTTTATTTTCCCTGCTAGGTCCCCCTGATGCATCCTCTCTATTGCAAATCAAGTTCCAGTCCCCATCTGTAAGTAATATTCCCCTGCTGAAAGCCAATTATTCTCTCAAGTTTTTCTTAAGCTCCAGAATATCAGGATTTGGTGGAATACAAATACATGCCAGCATAATCCTCCTTATTTTCCAGTAGTCTCCCACTATCGCAAATCTACCATTATTGCCTTTTTCCCTCTTCTATCACTATTAGAGCCCCTCTAGAAATTAGTATAATCACTCCCCTTTCCCTTGTCCCTGATAGTCTGCCAAATATCCATCCTGAAATCCTTTCCTTGTCAAATCCACATGCTCATGTCTTTCCAAACGTGTCTCCTGCAGCATTGCTATTTGCACTCTGCATTTCATAGGTTCATAGGTTCATACTAGGCTATCTGCCCTAGGGCATTTATAAGCCTAGCCAGAATGTGTTTGGCTTTCGCCACCCATTTTAAATTAATTTTGCTATGCCCTTTTTTTGAGGTTAGTATACTGTGCCTCTGTCTAACAGTGACACAGAAGTCATACCCGGGGTAAACCTACGATCTCCCATCCACTCATCAAGATTCCTCTTGAAGAGAGTCAATGAGGGACTCTGCCTAACCTGGACTGGGATTTTATTCCAGAGTGAAGGGAGCCTCTGGGTTATTAATCTGTCCCTCCAGCATGTCCTATTTATTTCAGTGCTGAGGTTCAAGTCTCGAGGTGTAGCTCGACAGGATTTGGATTTTCTGAGGTGCAGCATGTCCATTAATTCCGGGTTGGACATGGCTTTATATGTCAGGCACAGATCGCCTTTGAACAGGCGGTATGCCACTGAGTAGAGCTGGAGTTTCTTTAACCGGGCAGCATATGGCATCTGTTTGAGCCCTTTGATCCTCTTGGTAAGGTACTTTTGGGGTCTTTCCAGTTGCTGCAGGTGTCTGGTAAGGTACATCCCAAAAGGGGCATTGTACTCAATTATGGGCCTGATGAGGGATGAGTAAAGAGGCACGATGACCTCCCCTGATCTAGATGTGAATCCCTTCATGATTAGGTGGGCTATATAAAATGTTTTTCTAACCACTTTGGCCACGTGGTTGTCAAATGAGAGATTGCTATCAACTTGGGTCCCCAGGTCCCTAATTACCTATGTGGTAATTTGTGGGCACTTTGTTTTTGCCAAAGGGGATGACTATACACTTTTTGGCATTTAGCTTGAGGCCATGGCTCTGGCACCAGTTGTCTGTTTCTATGAGGCCCTTTTGGAGGATGCTTGTGTCGGCTGGAGAGTCGATTATGGCGCCCAGTTTGCAGTCATCTGTGAACTTTGTCAGCCACAGTCCTTCCATGTTGGCCTGTACCTCAGAGAAATATATACTGAACAAGAGAGGTCCCAGGACTGAGCCTTGTGGGACGCCACTTGTAACTGGTTTGGAGTCTGACATGGCTCCAGCAATTCTAACCATGTGGGTTCTGTCCTTGAGCCAGTTTGCAACCCATCTAGTGACATAGGGGTTTATATTTAAGCTGGTGAACTTATCTATAATGCCCGAGTGGGGTATTGTATCAAAGGCTTTTGCGAGGTCCAGGTAGGCTGTGTGGACCACCTTCCCCTCGTCAATGGCCTTGGTGACTGTTTCAAAGAAATCAACCAGGTTTAAGAGGCAGGATCTGCCCTTAACAAAGCCGAACTGGGTAGGATCCAGTGTCTGTAGGTCCCCAATATCTTTATTTATGAGGTCCATGATTATCCTTTCCATAGCTTTGCAGACCAAGCTAGTCAGGCTTATGGGGCGATAGTTTCCAGGATCCATTGAGGCACCACCTTTGTGGAGAGGAACCACAGTTGCTGTACGCCACTCTTTGGGTACATATCCTGTAGTAAGGCTGAGATTGAACAGTAGTTTTATGTTTGGGTTTAGCTCTTCTTGGAGTCCATGTAGGCGCAGCCGGGACACCGTCTGGTCCCATTGATGCTGTGTTTTTGCTTTGGAGAGGCGGCTCTTACCTGAGCATCCGAGATGTCAGGAGGCAGCACTCTGCTGGAATAGATATTTGCCCTTTTGGTGGGGAGAAGTTTGCACTGAACCTGTCAGCTAGGATGTTGGACAATGTCTGTGGGTTCGTGTATTTTTGTCATTTTGGACTAATTCTGAGCATATCTGGGAATTACCACCCATGTTCCTAACATAACTAAAGAAAGCCTTGTGATTATCCTTAGTGTCCTGTGCAATTTTTCTCTGAAGCTGGCCTTAGACGATTTTATGAGTGCCCGTAGTTTTTGCTAATACTGATCAGAGATGCCTTCCCTTTTTGGAATTTTGCTCTATCATTTAGTAGCTTCCTCCTTCTATTGTATAGCTTGTTTATGGCTGGGGTCCACCAGACAGGACGTCTGCCTTTGGAGGATTGGGTCTTGGTTTTATTTGGGATCGCATGATCCATGCATTCCTGAAGGTGTTCATAGAATGTGTTTATAAAGGATTCTGCGGTCTGGGCCGTATTTTCCACAGGCCCGGGGCTTTGAAGGATTCCACCTCAGTTTTGAGGAGTGTGAAATTTGCTTTAGAGAAGTTTTTCACTGTGGTTTTCTGGGCAGGGGGTGGTGTCGGGATGTGAACATCCAGTGAGATTAATTTATGGTCTGATCTTACCAGTGAGGGATACACTTCTGGTCTGGAGCATAGAGTCCCCATGTTGGTGATGATCAGGTCCAGTATGTTTTCCCCTCTTGTGGGAGTGGTAACAAGTTGTTCCATATCATTTGAGTTTATAAATTCTAGGAACCTTTGGGCTAGGGTGTTGGAGCTAGAGTAATGCTCCCAGTCTATGTTTGGGTAGTTGAAGTTGCCCAATATAATGGTGTTTGGAGAGACTTTCATATTTTCCAGTGTTCTCATGAAGGCCGAGTGGGGTTCCTGGGTTAGGGAGGGTGGTCTGTAGCAGGCTATAAACTGGAAGGCAGTTTTACCCACTGTTAGTTGCACATGGATAGTCTCTGATGCTTCGTGCTGTGCCACCAACCTGGAGGTGTGGGTATCTTTGACGAATATTGATACTCCCCCTCCTTTTGTGGGTCGGTCCAAGTTTTGGGACGAAAAGCATGGTATGAGGTATAACCTGGTAGTGCTGGGGTGCTCTCGGGAGCCTTGAACCAGGTTTCTGTTACTGCACAGATATCGATTTTCTCCATGCTAAGGAGAGTTTTGAGTGCGTGCATCTTGAGGTTTAGACTTCTGGTGTTGAGTAGCATTACTCTTAGTTTCTTATCCCTTGTGATACCTATGGAGGTGGGTTTGTCTTTTGAGCCTTGCCTAAAAAAGGCACTATGGGGGTAGCAAGAGCCTTTGCCAATATCTGAAAGCCTAGGGGTGACAGGTGCAGGCCGTCCCTAGCGAAGCATCGTGGCTTGTCCAGCATGTCATCCCAGGCTGACAGGCATTGGATCCCCTTTGAATGACACCAATAATTAAGCCAATTGTTGAAATTGATCATCTTGTCTTCATATTGTGGCATCATTCTTGGTGAGGGTAAGATGCTACTCAAGGTCAGTGTCATACCGGCCTGGGCCACATGCTCAGAGAGCTCCTCTATGTCTCTTTTCATGTAGTCCAGGGAGGTACGTCTCAGGTCATTCACACCAGCATGGACAATGGCTGAGTCATATTTGTACTTGCCTTGGAGTGACCTGAGTGCTTGTGTTATGTGGCGGATCCTAGCGCCCGACAGGCAGCTCACCGTGACCTTCTCCTTGTTCAGCCTGGTGAGTGGGACATCAGTGTGCCTGATGATAGAGTCACCTATTACAAGTGTATCAGGTGTGTTGTTTAGCCTTAAGGGCTGTGACTGTTCGGCACACTGGCTTTGTGAGCTATGTGTTGCACGTGTTTTGTTTTGGGGTAGCGGTTGCTTGGGTGTCTGCTTTGGAGGTCTCTGCTGCTTAGGCAGATTTTTATTTAGAGCCTCCGAGTATGTTTTTGTGTGTTTATGTGTTTGGTCTGCTGTCGTGGTAGGTCTATGTGAGACTGGAATTGTACTGAATGTGGTTTCCTTCTCCTCCTGACTGGTTACGCCAGTACTCAGTTGAGAGAGCTTAGCCTCCAGTTTGGCTATATGGATGCATCTCTCACATGTGTTGGAATTTATTGGGAGGAGGAGAGGGTTGTCTGTGTACATGAGGCAGTTGTAACATTGCCTCAAGATTCCCAGATTCACCAGCTGGACCGGAGAGAAGATTGACAACTGACCTTTGGACATGCTAGAATAGTATTGGGAATTCCTTTATAATTGAAAAAAAAGGGCCAATGGGGAACAAGGTACTCAAGAGGATTTTGTGAGAGTGTAGTGCTTTTAATTTTTTAGTGCAGACTTATATAATTGCTTTAGTGAGCAAGTGCCTTTAGTGAGCAAGTGCCAGGTAACTTAAATGCAATGTGTTACAGGTAACTTAAATGCAAAAACGACAAACAGTAACTTTCTTTTAAGTGAAACAAGGAAATGAGTACAGTAAGCAATGCAGATATCACTAGGGATCCACAGAAGCACTGAAAAGCCGCGGTTTAGGTGGTATTATCGTTTCAAGGAAATAACAAGCAAACAAACAACACGCATACAAACAGAGCTAGATTCAGCAGGCCTGGATCTAGTCTATGCTACAGCAAACAAGGTGTACCAATTTCAGTAAGAAACAGTTGAAATATGCAGGCACTATAAGCCTTTAACCAGAAATTCCCAGCTCAGAAGGGCAGAGTCCAGCCTCTCCTCCCACAAGAGTGCAGACCACGAACCTTCTTAATGTAAAATAACTGGCCTGAAGCCCAAGTGCTTAAACCAGAACTAATACACTTTTAGAATAACAGACACTGAGCCCTCAATCAGCAGTTCCCAACTTAGAAGGATGTAAGCCACCTGTCCTGCCACCACAGTGCAGGCCACAAACCTTCCTAATGTAAAACAACTGGTCTGAAGCCCAAGTGCTTAATCCAAAAGACTTAGAATGATAGCTACACTTTAATCAAGTTACTACCAAGCAGTAATAAATACAATTGAATACTTTGAAGAATGCCTGGATTAGTGCTAAAGTTATACAAACAAAGCTAGATTCAGCAGGCCTGCATCTAGTCTACGCTACAGCAAACAAGGTGTACCAATTTCAGTAAGAAGCAGTTCAAATATGCAGGCACTATAAGCCTTTAACCAGAAATTCCCAGCTCAGAAGGGCAGAGTCCAGCCTCTCCTCCCACAAGAGTGCAGACCACAAACCCTTTTAATGTAAAATAACTGGCCTGAAGCCCAAGTGCTTAAACCAGAATTAATACACTTTTAGAATAACTGACACTGAGCCCTCAATCAGCAGTTCCCAACTTAGAAGGATGTAAGCTACTTGTCCTGCTACTACAGTGCAAACCACAAACCTTCTTAATGTAAAACAACTGGTCTGAAGCCCAAGTGCTTAAACTAAAAGGCTTAGAATGAGTTGCACCAAGAAGTAACAAATACAACTGAGTACTTTTAAGATGACGCAAAAGCAAAATAAATTAGGAAGAAACACAAATACAGTAAAAGCAGATAATTTCTTTCTTTCTTTTTTTTTTTTTTTCAGAAAAGTAGCAAAAACAGTAGTAAAAACAATTCACATGCAGTGCAAGCTGGCACACTTGAGTATGTAGCAATATTAGTCCACACACAGTTTGAAAAAATGTAATTAAATTAAAAAGGACTAAAAGCAAGTGCAGAAAGGGTTTATTAGATAGAATGCGGTAAAGAGATGGGACTGGGGGAGTGTCCTAGATCAAATCTACAGTGCGGCGGGCACTGCAAAAGCCACCAAATTTAAACTACAACCAAGAACAGGGGGGTGGGGAAGACAGTTTCAACAGAGCTAGATCTGAGGAATCAGTCCAAATTATAAAACCACAATAAAATGCAGAAAATATACTTAAATCAGCTTATGTCCAGTTGATATATGCAGACAAATCTCAGTAGCAAGCAACTCGATTTAAAATGATTACAAGAAATGTAACCAACACAGGTTTTAATGTTATCAGAAACCCCCCAAGTTAATTAACACTTAAAGGAATTTCAAAGCAGTTTAACAACTAGTGCAGAGCTTCAGAGACACACACAAGACAGTTTCAACAGAGCTAGATCTCAGGAATCAGTCCAAATTATAAAACCACAATAAAATGCAGAAAATATACTTAAATCAGCTTATATATATTTCCTTTTTGTCTATACCTGTAATGCCATTCATGTTCAGGATAATATAGATAGTGTATCCATTATGATAAAAAGCTACTGTTTCCACCTGTTACACATGACAGTTTTTTTGAATGTGTATTAAGGTTTGACAGGCTGAACTTTTAAACAGTGGTTTCTTTAAATTGCACTTTAAACCTATGTCACATTTTTGAGATATTTTGTTTTAATGACATCCCAAAAAATAAAAATAAAAAAAAAACATTTTCTGAACAACTGTACCACCTATTAACTTAAAACAAGCAATTCAATACTCTTTCCTTTTTGTCTATACCTGTAATGCCATTCATGTTCAGGATAATATAGATAGTGTATCCATTACGATAAAAAGCTACTGTTTCCACCTGTTACACATGACAGTTTTTTTGAATGTGTATTAAGGTTTGACAGGCTGAACTTTTAAATAGTGGTTTCTTTTCATTGCAATTTAAACCTATGTCACATATTTGAGATATTTTGTTTAATGACATCCCAAAAAATAAAAATAAAAAAAAAACATTTTCTGAACAACTGTACCACCTATTAACTTAAAACAAGCAAACAAGACTATGTAGGTCATCAAAAAATGAAGTTTAACCCTCCAGATAGGAAGACCTGCCACAAGTTGACAGCTGCACCCACTGGCATTACCCAACGTAAAAATAATGTTAATCATGCTAAAGCACATGTTACAACCTGTGTTCCCACATACACTGATTGCTGTCTGTTCTTTTCTTATCCCTATTTAGCTCCCAGATGTGAAAAACAGCTTGTATGCTATCAAAAAACATTAACCTTTAACCCTATGAAAAAGTGCACTGGCTATTTTTAAACAAAACTAAAATGCATACTGTTCTATTAAGTGTTTAAATATTAAGGCTGCTAGGGATTCTACTATCTCTTATTCACTTCCCATAATTTCAGACTTTATTTTTCAATGAACGGCTTGCCATTATTCCTTTAAATTTTGCATTTTCCTCATTTCCATCAGGAAAGAATCCTCAGAACTCTTGAGATAATTGCATGAACCTATAGACATCTAATCTACATGTAAAAGTAGTCAACAAGGAATCTTTGTACATTTCACTCATAACAGAATGTGCCACTGCCTTCAGCTGCAGACTTCTCAACTCCCATATTGAACATTTGCTAATGGAAAAACAAGATAATATCTTTGAGTTGTAAGAAACTTATGATTTTTCATGAATTTCATCATTTTTAAATAAGAAACATCTTTATTAAATTACCATGTATGACACAGGCAATCTTACATTTATATAAATGAAAATAAATCCTACTTACACAATCTCAGTTGCAAACATTATACATTACAAACCATGCCAACACAACTGTAGCTGCAAACATTATACATCACTTATAATATATCCAGTCATTGTCAGTCGGACATTACATAGCTCATTCAGATCCTGCCTTTTTTTAACCTTGTTTCTCCTCTGCATGTATTGTTCCCACAATTCCAAATTTTCCTATGAAATTTGCTCTTACCTTTTTCTATAGATTCCAATTCGAATTGTTTTATCTCTGTTACTATCATCACCACTTCTACTAAAGTTGGTTTAAACTTTGATTTCCATTTTCTAGTAATTGTTTTTTTTTGGCAGCCATCATAATTAGACACACAAGGCCTTAACTATGTCTAGGCAATTCCAATTCTGTCTCATAGCTCAAAAATTTTTTTCCTTAGTTACATGAATTTGCTTAATCAGTGTCTCCAACATAGCAGTCTGCAGGGAATCTTCAAAGTCTTCTAACTCATTACACTACCAGGAAATGTGTTCCTAGTTACCTCTTTCTTCCATATCACACCTCCAACATTTGCTGTCAACCTGAGGAAAAATTCTTTGGAGTCTACTTGGGGTAAAAAATACCTCTGTAAACACTTCCAAGCAAAGATCCTAAGTCTTCTAGACTGTGTTGTATATTTTGGAGACATACATATATCCCCCATTGCTTCTTTGTGAAATGCTTATCTAATCTCTCTTCCCAATCCTTTCTAACCTCCTGTGATTGATTCTTATTCTTATCATGCAATATTTTATATGCTCTACTAATTATGCCTTTCTTAACAACAACTTCTGTTGTAGATTATACTAAAAATTGTACCTGTGTTGGTCTTTGGTTTAAGACCCCCGTTTCTTTCTCTTTACCTACACTCTGATATTAATCCTTGATAGGGAAGGCAATCTGTAACCTACAGTCCTATTAAGTTCTTGTTGTCTTCCCATTCTATTACCTTACCCTCTCTAGCTATTTGCTCCCAATATCTTGGTTCATTTGCCATTTTGTTTCAAATAAATTCCAGCCTCCTCTTGCCTATTGTCTTTATCCCTAATTGCAGTCATTTCTATTGACATAATCTCCTTTTTCCATTCCTGTGTTGGCTTAGTTTTTAGAGTAGTTTCTGTTAATTATGAATATAATATTCTGTATAATTGTTATTCTCCTTAAAGGTCTGCATTCAAAAATCCCAGTCTGTCCTTGTTTCTTGAGCTTTCCCCCTGTTTCATCATAATCTGTTACACTTTGAATTATAGTTTTCTGCTTGTGCTATGTACAGGAGCCTTAACTGTGTTGCTGTAAAATACTCCTTCAAATCAGGTAATCCCAATCTACCCTGTTCTATTGGAAGAATAGGCTTATCTCACTTGACTCTTGCCATATTCCCCTTCCAGATAAAATCCATCAGCTCTTTATTAATTGCTATCCACAACTTCTCCTCTGGTTGATAAAATTATGCCTGACCTGTGTATAAGACTAAAGGGACTAAAAACAGTTTAACTGCTTGTAGCTTACTATCCATATCCATATAACAGAGCTTCCATGTTCTCAGTTTTTGTATTATCTTTTGTTTAGTCTCTTCCCACATATCCTTAGCTGCCACACCGGTATTGTTTTTAATCCATACTCCTAAATATTTAATTTTATCATGTTCCCATAAGTATGGATATTGCTGAACCAATTTGTATAGGGTTACATAATTTACAACTGTTGCCTTTGTTTTAGCTTCATCCATTTTGTATCCCAAAAAAGATTTGAAACTTTCTCAGTATGTTCCACAACAGTGTAATGCTCCTTACTGGTTTTGTTAAGTATAAAATAATATCATCTGCCAGCTCTTCTTAATTACCATACCAATTATATCCTTGAATTTCTGAGTCCATTATTTTCTTTGCCAGTGGTTCTAAATATAATGCAGATGAATAACAGATGGGAGAGAGGACACTCCTGTCTGATTCTTCTCCCCAAGAGATTATCAGAGAGGATCCCACCCACCTTAATTTTCACCTGTGATCCCTCATATATCCTCCTTATCAACCTTATAATTTTATCAGGGGATGCAAATGCTTCCATTGCTCTGCTCATAAAGTCCAAGCTTAATTTGTCAAATGCTTTTTCTACATCAAGATCCACCAACAACAGTGGTATTTTCTTACATTCTACTTCCCTCAGAACCATCAGTGTTCTGTTAATGTCAAATGTTTACCTCCCCTCTACAAAACCACATTGATCCATATGTATCAATTCTGGCATCACATTTGCCATGTTTTAGCCATTATAGGTATAAATACTTTATAATCATGGTTTAGTATTCAAATGGGCCTGTATGAAGCTGGATCTGATGGATCTTTACCCTCTTTATGTATAACAGCTATCACCACTTTCTTCCAGAATGTTGGTACTTTTCTTCTTAAAATACTGTTACACAAAACCTTCCAGATCTATATCAGTTTTTTCCCTCCTAGCTTCCAAACTTCCACAGGAATGCCATCTATTCTTGTTGAGTTTAAGACTTTCATCATTTTGTCTTATTTTCAAGAATACTTGCTTACAAAAACACTTGTTTATAGCATTAATTTAGACATTCTCTCTTGCAAAAATAAGAAAAAACTATCCTAATTCTACATATATTATCCATACACTTTTATACCCCAACCCTACCCATCAGCTTAAGATCACAGCATATTAATATTAAACTTGCTTTTGTCCAGCCTTTCTTCTCTTGTTATACTGTAAAACCTGTATTTCTTACAATTAAAAAGTACCTGTTTACTTTAAAATCTTTAACACATACTTCACAGTCACTGAAAAAACTTTCCCACATTTAAAATATACCTGTCTACACACTACATAAAAATGCTTTACTATACATAACATGCTGCATATGTCATGCAGTGTTTTATACAACTATTAAAATGAACAAAAATTATTTTACTTACAGTTACTCTTTCCTCTTTTTGTATTCTTCTGAACATTAATGACATCAAGTGGGGTATATGCTTTACAGTCCACTCACAAGTTTAACAAGTCAACAGAAGTCCAGTTTTTCTCAGCCACTTAGTCTTGCAAAGCAATATTTTTCATATATGATTGATGCTTTATAGTCTCCCATTTATTCACTAATTTTGGTGTTGCTGGTCTTCTTCCTGTTAATCTCCATCTCCAAACACCCGACTCTTGTTCAAATCCAAGGTACTCCTGATTCTTCTAGTAAACTCATATGCTTTTTTCTTTCTCTCAAGCATTTTTCTTTGGAACATTAGAAAAGGTTTCACTGGCAAAGTCTCTCTGTGAGCTTTATTGTCAAAAGAATGAGAAGCATGTTTGCTGATTCACTTTTTTTCCTCCTTAGGCTGCTCTGATCCTCCATGAAAATATTCTGAAGACAGATGGAAATAGAAGCTTTTCACACCTGCATCTTAACATTCCCTTACTGATGGGATAAATTTGGTTCTATTCCACCTGGTGTACAGTGATTAATCATTTTCCATAAACACCCTGTTGTCTCCAATTTTTAATACTTTTCCCTTCTGCCACAAGGTATGACTGCAACTTTACTAATACAGGTCCTGGCTGCTTTATCATGGACAAGTTCGGAACATACACTCAATGTGCCCTTTCAGTTAACTAATCCTGCTGTGGAATACTAGTCAGGTTCCTTATTTGTGATTTCATAAAATGAATACAGTCTTTTCCTTCCAGTTTCTCTGGTACAGCAGAAAATATCAGATTTTTTCCATGCTCTGTCTTCTAATGCTACCATTTTTTTTAAACATTTTTCTCTAGGAATTCTTCAGGTGCAACTAACACTAGGTAAGACTGCAATCCAAATTTTAGCTTACTACAGATCCCCCATCATGCCCCAAGATTCTCACTACACCTTTCTAAACATACTGGAAAATATTAAGATACAACCAAACACCCTAATACTGGGTGATTTCAACTACCCTGCCATTAACTGGAAAACTACTCGTGTACCAACACCTTTGCCCAAAAGTTCTTGGAATTCATAAATTCCAATGCCCTGGATCAACTAATCCTTAGTCCCACCAGGGGCTCCAATATCCTAGACCTGGTCATTACCAACATGGGAAATCGATGCTCCACACCTATGCTCACCCCCCTCATTGGTCAGGTCTGACCATAAGCTAATCACCCTTGACATCCACATCCCACCCCCACCCCCACCCTCCAGTAAGGAAACCTCCATAAAAAATTCTCCAAAGGCCAACTTCATGCTACTCAAGTCAGAAGTGACAAACTTTGTGACACCCATGCAGACGGTTACTGAAAGTTCAACTGCTGAATCCTACACTAAGGCACTGTACGAGCACATCCACTCGTGCATAAATCGTGCCATCCCCAATAGAACCAAGATGATGTCCTCCAAAAAAAGTAAGCCAATCTGGTGGTTCCTTGTCATAAATAAACTTTACAACAAAGGGAAGAAACTGTTGCAGAAAAGAGGAAAATCCCAGGATGCAAAAACCTCCCTTACCAGCCTCAGTAAGAAGCTGAGATCCCTCATAAAATCCTCCAGAGCTAGTTACAAAAATAAAATTGCCAAAGATTCCAAAGACAACCACAAGGCATTCTATAGCTATGTCAAGAATCTAAATGGCAATGCTCAGATCTGCTCTGAGCTACAACAAAATGGCATTAAATAAACTGATCCCAAGGATATTGCCAATATCCTGGCAGATCGATTCAGTGCAAATTTCACCCCCCTCTCACCCCCTAAATGGCCCATCTCAATACCGAAAGATTGCCAAATTCCCGTAATAACGGCCACACAGGTAGAAAACACACTCTCCAAAGCTAAGAATATAGCATCCCTGGGACCAGACGACATCTGAGGCTGTGTGCTACATGAACTACAAAATGAACTGGCACCTCACCTAAGTGTCATGTTTAATCATAGCCTCACCTCAGGCTTTGTGCCCACTGAGTGGTGCACAGCTACAGTTATCCCACTCCACAAGGGAGAATCCACCTTGGATCCTGGGAACTACCACCCCATCAGTCTGATGAGCCTGATCTGCAAGGCCATGGAACATACTATCATGGAACTTATTAACAAAGACATTGGCAACCTTCAAACACTGGACCCCATGCAGTTTGGGTTCGTGAAGGACTGATCTTGTCTCCTGAACCTGATTGACTTCTTCATATCAGTCTCCAGAGCCGTGGACAAGGGTAAGGCAGTCCACACAGCATATCTGGACCTCGCCAAGGCCTTCGACACCATCCCCCACTCTGGAATCATAGATAAACTTACTAAGCTGGGCATTAATCCCTATGTCACTCGATGGGTTGCCAACTGGCTTACTGACAGAACCCACACTGTAAAAGTAGCCAACTCCAAATCCAGCTCCAGACAAGTGACAAGTGGAGTACCTCAGAGTTCAGTCCTGGGACCGCTTTTGTTTGGCATATACTTCTCTGAAGTACAGGCCAACACTAAGGGACTCTGGCTAACAAAGTTCACAGATGACTGCAAACTGGGAGCCTTACAGAAACAGATATGTAGTGCCAGAGCCATGGGTTCAAGCTCAATGCCAAGAAATGTATAGTTATCCCCTTTGGGAAAAAACATGTACCCGTGAATTACCACATAGGTGGCAGTACACTAAACACTGAAAGTGTGATAAGAGACATAGGGACACAGGTGGACAGTGGTCTCACCTTCAATAACCACATCGCCACAACAGTCAAGAAATCCTTCTATGTGGCACACCTCATCACTAAGGGCTTTTCATCCAGAAAAAAGGAGGTCATTGTCCCACTGTACTCATCCCTCATTAGACCCATTATAGAATACAACACCCCATTTGGTATGTACCTCTCAAGACATCTGCAACAACTGGAAAGGCCGCAGAAATACTACACTAAAAGAATCACAGGCCTAAAGAAGATGCCCTATGCTGACAGTCTAAAAAAAAAACTCCACCTATACTCTGTCGCATATTGTCTATTCAGATGTGATATCTGCTTAACATACAAGCCCATGTTAAACCCAGAGCTGTTGGACATGTTACACTTAAAGAAATTCCAATCCCTCAGAGACACACGCTCCAGGGATCTAAACATTGTCGTCACGATAAACAAAACATGCTGGAGGGATAGGTTCCTGATCCAGAGACTTCCCAGACTCTGGAATAGACTGCACATACATGTCAAGCAGAGTGCCTCTTTAGCCCTCTTCAAAGGGAACCTTGATAACTGGATGGGAGATAGGAAATTCACTCCAGGGATCACGTCAGTCGCCCTGCTAGACAGTGTCCAAGGAAGTAAATACTGTGGGAAGAAATAGCCAGGGAATTATTATGGCTAGGCTTGTGTAGGCCCTAGGGCTGAGAGCCTAGTATCAACCTATGAACCTATGAACAGCTCCTCTTGAAAAGTGTCATACTCAGTCAGATTTTTCTTCATTTCAGCCTCCGATTTGTCCAGTTTCTTCTGTTCATCTGAATAGCTAGTTAATACATCTTCTATTTTTCCAGTATTTTGTTATTTTAATTAATACACTTCTTCATTGTTTCATTTATTTTAATCACTTCTGAGTACATTTGATTTATTTTTTCCTCTAAATTACTGGTAGCCATCTGTTGTACCAAAGTTGAAGTCTGAACAGTTTTTTGTTGAACAACTGCAGGATTCCTCCTAGCCAGTGTTTTCTATTCACTTTTTCTGATTGATTTTCTTTCTGTTTCTCTAAATTTCTTTTTTGCTGGCATCAGGCAGTGCACTTACTAGCCAGTAACTGAATTTTACTTGAGCTGAAAATCTCACTGGCTCTTATTTCTCAGTTTATTTTTTCACATTGGAAGAGCTGTAATTAAGATGATGATCATTGTGCAGTCATTTCAAAAGTCCAGAATTGTAACAGCTGTTGACGAGTAACTCAATTAAGCCAGGGGGGTCTGTCTAGAGCCATAGTTGCCTCATCAGGTGCCCACTGTTGCTCCCTGATCTGGCACCCTCATTGTTAGGTTTTCCAATCTAACACTCTTCCTTCTCTCCTAAGAAGGAGCTTGTCGCTTGCTCGTGCATTCAAAAGAGAAGATGAAGCAGTGTACAGGTTCAAGATATTTATTGTGCATAAACATTGTCAGGAACTGTAATTGAAACTTCTATTTCAGCTAAAAGATTCACTCATTACTTCAAACACACTCCCATGAATCTCCATTCATGACTGCATTCACTTTGGCTGACTATATAAAAGACACTATTTTCGCACATGCTCAGTACTTATATGCACATGCTATCTAGCTACAGTGACTCAATAGGAACATTTCACATCCTCCCTCTTTGATTTATTTGACATGCAATAAGAGAACAAGACAATGTGTAAGCTAGATGACATTTCAATATTAATAGCAATCAAACTCAAGTCCAAGTCACTGTGCATTTTTGATTGGGTCTGGAAATTCTACCCAATCTAGTTATGTAAAAATTTTGACTGGGCTTAGCAACAGGGACAGTCTCTGGGGAATACTTCTCAGTAGGAACTTCAGGGATAACATCAGCATTATCTGAGGAAAATACACTGTTCTGCAAAATGGAAAAAAGTGTAAGGTTGTTCTGTGAAATAAAGTCTTTGGCACAGGCAATCTGCTGCATATATGTCATCATTTTTTTCTAAATTCCATTTCCTCCGCTTGAACAATATAAGATCTAAATTTCTCACAAACATTTTTGATAATATCCATTTGGTCATAACCTTTGGTTGTCTGCATTCTTATAATTTCTCCTTGTCTTAGTGGGTCTAAGAGGTTTGCTAGATTTATCGTAGAATGACTTTTGTGAATGACATTTCTTCAAAAGTTGGGTTTTGATCACTTTGTTGTTCTTTGCATTTGGAATCAATAGTTGTTTACTGATCAGTAAGGTAGTTCTTGTCTGTCTAGACTTTAGTTGCTGAGCAGGTGAACCAATCTCAGGGAATGTTTATGAGATTGAGAAGGTTCAGAAAAACATCGGTACCATCTCTCTTAGATTTCTCTAACAAATATTTTGCACTTTTGACTGTGCGCTCATCTAATCCATTGGACTGTGGGTACTCAGGACTACTAGTAATATGGACAAAGTCCCAAGGCTCAGCAAATATCTTGAACTGCTGACTTGCAAATTGTGTACCATTGTCAGATACTACTTTGTGCAGACTACTATGGACAGCAGAATGTCTCTCCAATTTTGTGATGACAGTGTTAGACGTTAAGTTAGGAAAAAGGTCAATTTCAAACCAATTCCAGTAAGAATCAACTAACACTAAGTAATGTTGACTATTCCGTTTGAAAATATCAGTTGCAACTGTCAACCATGGTAATCCTGGAATCTGGTTTAGCTGAACTGGTTCTTTTTGTTTTTGCAATTTAGTACTGTTGTAAATTAAACATGCTAGAGTTTCCTTCTCTATATCTTTTGACATATAAGACCAAAATACTATGCCTCTCCCCCTTCTTTTGGTTGAATCAGTACCTGGGTGACCACAATGTAATATCTTGATATATTCCTGTTGTGATGCTGAAGGAATTACTGGTTTAGGGCCATTCATGATGATTCCATCTTCCATCATGAGCTCATCTCAATAAGGAAAATACTTCTGTATGTCAAGTGGTAGACTGGTTTGTCACACTGGCCATCCTTGACTGATAAAATGTTTCAGATTCTGGAGAACAGGGTCTCCAGCTGTGTGATTTCTGAGTTCATCAAAATGTGATGAGGAAAAAGTTTTGACTTCCATGATTTCAAGGTCTGCTTTCTCATTGTCATACTATTCTTTTACTTGTCTGGGTGATCTTGACAAAGCATCTGCAATGTAGAGATATTTGCCCTTTGTATAAACAATACTGGAATTGTACTTTTGCAATTTTAGCATCATGCATTACAGATGTGCTGGGGCTGAATGTATTGGCTTTTTTAGAATTGTCACTAGAGGTTGGTGATCAGTCTGTATTCGAACAGGTTTGCCATAAATATAATCACGGAACTGCAAAAATCTGAACACTACTGCCAAAAGCTCTTTTTCAATTTGCGCACAATTCATCTCAATTTGGGTTAAAGTTCTGGATGCATAGGCTACTGGTATGCCTTCTTGAAGACATGCTGCACCAAGACCATACTTGGAAGCATCACATGAAAGAGTTACTGGTTTGTGAACATCATAATATCTCAGTGTGGGTAGACTGGCAATTTTCTGTTTCAGAACATCAAATGCTGTTTGGTGTTGTTCTAACCAGGACCAGTTTACATTTTTGCAAGTCAGCTTGAATTTATACTTCTGAAGATTCAGTTTAAGATTGCTACACCAAGTCCATACTTAAAAGCATCACATGAAAGAGTTACTGGTTTGTGAACATTATAATGTCTCAATGCAGGTGGACTGGCAATTTTCTGTTGCAGAACATCAAATGCTCTTTGGTGTTCCTCTAACCAGAACTAGTTTACATTTTTGCATGTCAGTTCTCATAACAGTGCTGAAAGCTCAATTAGGTCTAAGATGAACTTTCCTAAATAGTTGACCATACCTAGAAAACTTTGCAAAGATGTGACACTATATGGAACTGGCCTGTCAAGAATTGCTGCTTGCTTAGATGGATCTGGTTGTAAGCTAGAACTAATAAACAAATGACTCACATAAGTAACTTCTCTCAGCTTGAATTTACACTTCTGAGGATTCAGTTTAAGACTGACTTCATCTGCACGGTCTATAACTTTCTTGAGGTTTCTGTCATGTTCGTCTTCATCATTGCTCCCTACAGTAATGTTGTCCACTGTGATAGCACATGGATAACCAGAAAAAATTTGCTCCATTGAAATACATCACTGGCAGAATTTATCCCAAGTGGCATTCTCAAGAATCTGAATCTACCAAATGGTGTACTGAAAGTGGTTAACAATGAAGATTTGTGATCCAGCGAAATTTGCCAAAATGTACTTTTTAAATCTAAGCCTGAAAAAAATAGTGGCATTTGGCATAAGAGCTGCTACTTCTTCTACTTTGCACATCAGATGATGAGGGCATTTAAGTGTTCTGTTTAAATCTCTGGGAACAATACATATTCGAATATCATCTGAGCTTTTCTTATGAATTATGACCATTGAGGATACCCACTCGGTTGTTTTACTGGAGTTATCACACCTAAATTCACCATTTTGACTAGTGCTGTTTTTACTTTACTCTGCATTGCTACCAGAACCTTCCTTTGCTGGTCTGACAGTTGGGCTTACTCCATGGTTTAACTTCCTGGAATATGTGGCTGGTAGCTTGCCAAGCTCATCTTTGAAAATATCAGCATATTCACAAAAAATATTGTTTGTAAAACTATTGTGGTTGTCCAGACTAGACTTATATAGTAAATCTCTTTGTTAAGTGAAATCAGTCTCATTCCCAAGTATCTCCAAGGCCCACCAATGATTGCAAGTGTCCTTTGACTATGTAAAACTGCAAGTCATAGCTGTTCCCAGCAGAATGGAATGTGAGAACTACTGTGCCAGCAATTTGAATTTCTTCACCACCATAAGCAACTAGTTTTGCAAACTTTGCTCACCAGCTCTTACTTTGGCAAACATTTGTGCTGATATAACATTGCACTTGGACCCAGTGTCTACTTTAAGCTCTACAGGTTCCTCATTAATCCATTCAGTGCAAAATATTTCACCCTTTGCTGCCAGATTACCAGTTAGCTGATAATTCACTATATTAATTGTTTCATCAATCACAGACACACCATCAACATAAAAGGTTGCTCCCGGCTTCCTAACTGATACACTTGCTTCTTTGGATCCTTTCTTTTATTGAAAGTATTTGCCACGTTAGATTTGCAAAGCCTTTTGGAATGATTCCACTCTTTACATCTGAAGTAGTTTACTTCATTTGGTCTTCAACCTGTGGGTTATGGATCCATATCGGATCTGAGCTGGCAACTCTTACTAGCATCAGCTCCGAGCTCCAAACTCCTTCCCTTACCCATAATGCACCTCCACTGCCTTCCATCCCCAGATCTTGTTTGCCATGAATAGCTTATGCATCGTGATCTCTTGAGCTCCAACTTAGTCAAGTGGGTAAACCTTTTTTGAGTATATTTTCTCTTCAGTATTTTGTTAGATAGTGTTATTATAGGTCCCCTTTCTCCTCCCCTTGCTTGGTGCATCGAGTTACAGAGTTTTAGGATAGCTAGAGTAGTTTGTACTGTTTTGTAGATTGTAGCTTCCCCTCCCCCCTCAGTGTTTTCTGTGTACGAGTGTGGTGAGTGGGTGTGTGTGTGCCAGTTAGAAAGAAACTGCCTGTTTTTTCTTAAGTTATCTTTCTACTGAGAAAGTATGGCTGAAAAGCTTGTTTTCAAGCATTGTACAGAGTGTGGCCATAAATTATCCCCTGCGGATGGCCACAATCTGTGTGTTTTGTGCTTGGGCATGGCCCATCTGAGTGTGGACTGCAGCATATGTGCGGGTTTCAACCCCCGTGCCATCAAAGATAGGAAGGCCAAGTTGGCCCTCAAAGGCCTTCTTCCTCCTTCAGAATCTGTTTCCTCGTCTCCAGCTTTGGTCACAGTGGCTGCTGTGGCTGCCTCTCCTTCTTCTCTTCCTCTGGCTTCTCCTCCCTCCCAGGCTGGGATTCAACCTCCTGTACCAAAGCCTGTGGTAGCGGAGCAGAATAGAGGTAGAGAGAGGGAGAGAGAGTCGAAGGCGAGGGAAAAGAGTGAGAGGTCTCTGGACATCGCTTCACCCACGAAGATGCCATGGATCCGTGCCTCCCCTCAGCTCCAGTCTCTAAGGTTCTCCCCAGAGCCAGAGGGGACACATCCAGCTTCCCGGGCCTCGGTGCCCAACCTACCAGGTCAGAGTCAGTGGCCTTGTCGCAGTCCCCCCAGTCCTTGTCTGACATGGATTTGGATAAAATGATGAGGAGGTTTATCCGTACCCACATCCAGATGGGGGTCTTGCCAGCCCCCCTCCCTCAGGAGGGGGGAGCTCTCTTCCCTTTTCCCAACCTATATCTCCTTCTCAGATCCAACCTTCAGGTTTGGAGTATTCAGATCCAAGGTTGGCTTTGGTCAGGGGGTCGTCGCTGATGGTACCTGCTTCTTCAATGCCGACAGCTGCCTGGAGCATTTCGGATCTGACCAGCTTGGATCCGAGCCACTCTCGGAGCCAGAGCTTGGGTGTCGGGTCTGAGGGAGTGGAACCTTTTTCTTTGGCTCCAACTTTGTCAGGCCAGGTTTCCTCACTCGGAGTTCCATCCACCTCGGGCCTGGCTCTGATTCTTTTGTCGGACCCAGGGAGACCGGCCTCCTTATTGGTTTCTCAGGAGGTATGGTCCCCATCATTTTACCAGACTGACAGCCCGTGCTCAAAGAGCCCCAGATGGTTCCCCCTGAGGAATGAGTGGCTTGCGAGCTCCCCCCGGATCGCCCCACTGGAGAGGTACCTCGCAAGCATATGTATAAGAGGAGGCACTTGGATTCCCCTGAGTGCCTCACAGAGGACATGAACTTGGATGATGGAGAAGGTCCCCCTAGGTCACCTCCCAAGGATGTCTCCTTTGGAGACATCATGGAAATCCTGTGCCAACAGGGAGGTTGGTCTGCCCCCAAACCTTCTTCTGATGAGTCCATGTTCCTGGAGGCTTCGGCATGGGCCCATCTACTTCCTGGGTGTCCCCTCCTACGGATCCTTTGGTGGATCTGGTCACCTCGCAGGCATGGAAGAAATCGAACACCATTAAACTTATCCCAAAAAGACTGGATAAGATCTTAAGCCCCCCCATAGATAGACCAGCATGGAACAAGGGCTCCCCCATAGACACCATGGTGGTAGCAGCAGCCACTAAGAAGGAACTTGCTCAGAAGAGTTTCTCGGTCCATCCTCCTGACCGAGAGTCACAGATGATAGACCGCCTTGGGAAGCGGGTTTATGCTTCACCTACCTTTTTGATTAGGGTGCTAAACTACCTGGCCCATGTCACCAGACTCCAGTGCGGCCTGATAAAGAGCTGGAGGAGTCTCTCCCCAAGTCCACTTTGCAGGAGGACAAGGCTTCATTCTCCACGAGGATGGCCACTTTAAAAGCAGTATCTAACATGTCCATGTGACTCCTTTCACATACTATGGAAGCAGTGGCTAGTGTGGCTGGGTCCGGTGTGTCCATGAGGTGCAACACCTGGCTCAGGTTATGTCAATTTTCTGAACCCTTCAAGGCATCCTTTGCTAATGCCCCTTATGACAGCTCTACACTCTTTGGTAAGACCGTCAAAGAGACATTAGTCCAAAGTGAGAAGGATGGGAAAACACTGTCTGCTGTCGGGATCCACTTCTCTAACCCTGAAAGGTCCTTTTCCCGGAACCAGAGAGGGCAAAAGAAGATGTGGTACCGGAAGTAACAGTATTCCTGGAACACTCAGGGTTCTTCTTCCCCCAGAGGCAGAGGGGGACAGAATGGGTGCCGGCTCAGAGGCACAGGGGGTCCAAGGAACTTTGGATCTTGAAAACCTTTCTTGGACAGACCCGTGCAGCAACCCTGAGGGGTTGCCCAACTGCTGTACACTGAAGGGAGTCTGGGGATGATTATCCTTGCACCTAGCGGCATGGGAGTCTATAACAATGGACCGCTGGATGCTTTAAATCATATCCAGAGGATATTCTATCCCCTTTGTGGGTTCCCCCAAATCTCCCAGACACCTCCCGGATGTACCACCCATGCAAAGGGAGGCAGCAGCACAGGAAATTTCCAAGCTGCTAGGAAAACGAGCCATCAAAACCGTCCCCCCAGATCAGTCTGAATCGGGCTTCTACTCCAGGCCAAAGAAAACAGGGGACTTAAAGCCCATTCTGGACCTCTCTGCCCTGAACCTGTCAGTTGCTAAACAGAAGTTCCAGATGGTCACATTACAGTCTATCATGCCGTATCTACAAGAGAGCAATTGGATGTGCTTGTTAGACCTCCGGGATGCTTACTATCACATAAAAATGTTCAGAAGCTCCAGGAGGTCCCTCTGCTTCTGGCTAGGAGTCAATCATTACTAATTTTGAGTACTACCCTTTGGTCTCACTACAGCCCCCAGGGTGTTTACCAAAGTGATGGCAGTGGTAGTGGCTCACCTAAGGCTTCAGGGGATTCATGTCTATCCGTACATGGAAGATTACCTCACTGCTCCCACCAGGCATCTACTCTCCCAAACTAGGGATTATTTCCTGATTCTTGCCCTGCATTTGGGGTTCACAGTCAATGCATCCAAATCTCTCCTAGATCCTGTACAGGTGATAGACTATATTGGTGCCAGGATAGATGCTCTTCAGTGCAAAATATTCCTGACCTCGGAGAGAGTTCAAAACCTGAGGATGAATGTCTCCCTGATCTACCATTCTCATCTCCCTATGGCGGAATCAGTGTTGAGGGCCTTAGGATCGATGGCGGCAACCATAACTCTTCTCTGTGTGCTCGGTTACACATGAGAATTTTACAGTGGACTCTGGCTGTACAATGGTCCCTGTTGGAACTGCCACTGAAATATCCAATTCAACTCAATTGAGTCTGTCAGTCATCCCTCTTATGGTGGATGTGCTCTTCAGACATTTTGGAGAGATGACCTTTTGTTCCAGTCCTGGATCAAACCACTGTGACCATGGATGCCTCCCAACTTGGGTGGGGGGACACTGTTCGGGCAGGACAGTCCAAGGCCTGTGGTCCCCCATAGAGACCAGCTTGCACATAAATGTCCTAGAGATGAGGGCGGTCCTTCTAGCGTTGCAGGCCCTTCATGCCTTTCTTCTTCTGGGGATGATTGTTATTCAGTCAGTGGTCTGGTATATCAACAAACAGGGAGGGACCAGATCTTACCCCCTTTGTCGCAAGACCATGAGAGTGTGGGAATGGGCGATCTCCACCAGTCGCTTTCTCATCGCAATGCACATTCCGGGATGGTCCAACATCCTAGTGGACAGGCTAAGTCGGACTATTCTGATGTCTTATGAGTGGTCTCTGAATCGGTCAGTAGTGGAACAGATCTTCAGCGAGTGGGGTCAGCCTTGCTGCGATCTCTTCACATCTCCTTCCAACGTGAAGTGCAGCAAGTTTTTTGCTCTGAACCCCCTGCCAGGGGAGTCCCCTGGAGAGGCTGTAGTTCATGCTTGACCTCCCGGTCTTCTGTATGCTTACCCACCAGTTCCTCTCATTCCGAGGTTTCTACAGAAAGCTCGTCGACTGGGGAGCAAAGTGATCCTCATTGCCCCATTCTTGCCTCACCAGGTATGGTTTCCCTTCCTTTGGTCTCACCTTCTGGCTCCGCCTTGGATCCTAGATCCCATTCAGGATTTAATTTACACCCTTCGAGGGTGCCTCATCTGAAGCTAGACAGCCTGAAGCTCACAGCTTGGCTGCTCCAGTTCCTGTGATTGCTAGGACTTCTGGACTATCCTCCTCAGTTAGATCTATTTTAGTGGCTGCTCATAAATCTTCGACCAGGAAGGTTTATCGCAGCAAGTGGAAACGTTTTTCCTTTTGGGCCTCTCAGAGGAATTTAGACCCTTTCACGGCTCATATTTCCGCCATTCTTGATTTTCTAGCTGATAATTTTCAACACGGAGCTAGTTCCTCTACTGTCAAAGTTCAGTTAGCTGCCATCTCTCATTTTCATGTGGGCAACAATTCTGCCTCTCTAGCCTCTTCCAGACTGTGTAAAGCTTTTATCAAAGGCACCTTTTTGTTACACCCCCCCCCCGGTCAAAGATCCTGTTCTCCCATGAGACCTTACTATGGTTCTTCAAGCTCTGGTTGCTCTGCCTTTTGAGCCTGTCGCGACTGCAGATCTGAAATTTTTATCTTTGAAAACAGCTTTTTTTGGTAGCTATTACCTCTGCAAAAAAGGTTTCAGAATTACAGGCCTTGTCCATCAAAATTCCTTACATGATTTTTCACAAAGATAGGGTTTCCCTTCGAACCAATCCATCCTTTCTTCCTAAAGTGGCATCACCAGTCAATATCAATCAGACCATCAATTTGCCTGTGTTCTTTCCTAATTTTACTAACAAGATGGAATACAAACTCCACATGTTGGAAGTTCATAGACAGTTATGATTCTATCTACACAGGATAAAAAATTTCCGTAAATCTGATCAATTGTTTGTATCCTTCTATAAACCCTTTTTGGGGAAACTTATCTCCAAGGTCACTATAGCTAGATGGAGTTCTTCATGCATCTTGCAGGTCTCTAAGGACAGAGGCATGTCTCCTCCAGGTCAGGTGAAAGCTCACTCCACTTGGTCCATGGCTACATCTGCGGCCTTTTGGTCTAAAGTGTCTTTGGATGATATTTGTTATGCAGCTACTTGGTCCTCATCTCATATGTTTATTTCTCATTACAAATTGGAGTTGACTTCCAGAAGGAGCGCATCCTTTGGTTCCGCGGTGCTGCAGAATATTCTTCCATGAAGGCCTCCCAGGAGTTTAGTAGCTGGGGACTCTGTCCCACAAGTTGAAGACCAAATGAAGTAAACTACTTCAGATAAAGAAGTTATGTATTCACCATAACATTCCATCTGAGTAGTTGTACTTCATTTGTCTTCAACCGTCCCTCCCTCCTTCCCCCGAACCTTGGCATATGATCAGACTACGGGCTGCAGTACAGGTCACAAGTAATTTTTTCAGGTCAGGTTCTCAGTATAAGGTTCAGCAAACGATCTAGAGATGGAAGGCAGTGGAGGTGTATTATGGGTAAGGGGAGGAGTTAGGAGCTTGGAGCTGATGCTAGTAAGAGTTGCTGGCTCAGATCCAATACGGATCCGTAACCCACAGGTTGAAGACAAATGAAGTACAAGTACTCAGATGGAACGTTATGGTGAGTAGATAACTTCTTTTTTTGTGACACTGCTGACCAAAAGCTAAGCACTTTTCTCATTTAGGTTCATAGTTTTCACCATGATTATGACAATTAACAATAAAGTTTTGTACTGCAGCTAACTTTGTTGGTTTATAGTTGGTATTAGAGTTGGAAACAGCCATGAACCTTTCCAATTTATATTTCTGTTTCATCTTAGTTTTATGCACACTATCAACATTCATGCTGTTAAATACTGCAAGGACATTTTTCTCACTTGTAAGCATATTTGTGTGCTTTTCTGAAAGCTCATATATTTGACAAATCTCTATGGCTTCGCTCAATGTTAAATCCCTATCTTGAAGCAAAATCTTTCTCACTGCATCATTATTGACACCACACACATCTATCCCTTATCCACTCATCTTGCAAAGTACCAAATCTGCATGTTTTAGCTTTATTTCTCATGTCAGTAATGGATGCTGCTATAGTTTCACCAGGCTTTTGATGTCTTGTGTAAAATATGTGCGTTTCCATTGTAATATTCATTTGAGGGTTATACATTTCTCTAAATTTACATTTCAAGCACTCAGGGTCTTCCCGCATTTCAGCCTTTATCACAATATGGTGGTTCCTCCCTCCACTGCATAAACAGCAGGTGCATACACAAATGAGTATTCCTCCTCAATGGTTTCCAAGCCTGCTAAATTAAGAAGTATGAAGGCTTTTGTACATGTATCTTTATCACAAAAAGCAGCCTGTATGAAAATATATTCTTGCTCAAACACTCTCCAATTCTCAGCGATATTGTTATCAAACACCAGCAGTTCAGGTCTGCAAAATCCCTCTGCCATAACAACAAATATATTTAAACATAAGCATAGACCAGGTGCTTGTAATTATGTTCGAAAACACAACAATCTCTTTGAAAAGGCTTCACCTTGACACTGCATACACTCTGTACATTCCAGAAAATTTGGTAACTTCAAATAGCTTTAATTAATGAAAAAAATAGTACATTGTGAAAATAATGCAGTCGTTTTAGCAATTTTGTACATCTTAAACATTTCGGAAATTATTTCAAATAATTCCATATTTATTTTGAATACTTTTATCAGTATGTGTCAATTTAGGACATTTCGTTTTTCTTGGTGATTATTTCAAACATTTTGAATACTTAGCGAAGCATTTGGCAACTGAAAAATCATTTAAACAAGTTGTACCTTTGACTAACCACTGACCTGTTTGCGAGATCACTCAGGTATATTTCTCCTCTTTTAACTGCGTGCCTCATGACTTGTGAGTTGCTTCAACTTTGGATCCCATTTTGGCACCATGTCATTTTAGACATGCTACCTCTGACACAATGCCGCTTGTCTCATGCATTCAAAAGAGACATTGAAGCAGTGTATGGGTTCAAGATATTTATTGTACACAAACATTGTCAGGAACTGTAACTGAAACTTTTATTTAAACTAACAGATTCACTCATTACAACAACCCTCTCCTCCTACCACCAAACACTACAACCTGTGAGAGATGCATTTATCTAGCCAAACTGGAGGTAAAGCTCTCTCCAACCAAAACTGAACTTGACAGTCATGAGGAGAAGGTAAACATTTGCACCACACCACACTCATTACATAGTCTCACTAAATCTACACCACCAAAATCCACACATAGTAACACAAAAACATTCGCAAAGGCTCTCAATAATAATCTGTCTAAGCAACAGAGACCTCCAAAGCAGAAACGCAAGCAACCTCCATCCCCCAACACAACCCAAATGACACATAGCCCACAGACTCAGTGTGCCACTCAACCACAGCCAGTAAGGCAAAACAACGTACCCAACACACTAGTCATAGGTGACTCTATAGTCAGGCACACTGATGTCCCACTCACCAGGCTAAACAAGGAGAAGGTTACTGTCAGCTGCCTGTTGGGTGCCAGGATCCGCCATATAACCCACGCACTCAGGTCACTCCACAACAAGTACAAATATGACTCTGTCATTGTCCATGTTGGTGTGAATGACCTTTGACGTATCTCCCTGGACTACATGAAAAGAGACATGGAAGAGCTCTCCAATCTTGTAGCCCAGGCAGGTATGACCCTAGCCCTGAGTAGCATTCTGCCATCGCCCAGAATGATACCGCAGTACAAGGACAAAATTATTGACTTCAACAATTGGCTAAGCTTCTGGTGTCATTCTAAGGGGATCCAGTATCTGTCTGCTTGGGATGACAGGGTCAACAGACCATGATGCTTTGCTACAGATGGCCTCCACTTATCGCCCCTAGGATTCCAGATACTGGCTAAGGCTCTTTCTGCCCCTATAGTGCCTTTTTTAGGCAAGGTTCATATAACAAATTCACCACCATAACAGGAACAGACAAGCAAAAACTGAGGGTAATGCTACTCAATGCTAGAAGTCTAAATCTCAAAATGCACTCACTCGAGGCACTCCTTAAAATGGGAACATTGATATCTGTGCAGTGACTAAGACCTGGTTCAAGGCTCCAGAGAGCACCCCTGCACTACCAGGCTATAACTCATACCACACTTTTTAGCCATGTAACCTGGACCGAAACACCAAAGGTGGAGGTGTGTCCATATTCATTAAGGATATCCACACCTCCAGGCTAGTTGCTCAGCATAATGCATCCGAGGCTATCCAAGTGCAACTAACTCTGGGCAAAACTGCAATCCAAATTGTAGCTTGCTACAGATCCCCCACCATGCCCCAGGATTCCCACTCCTCTTTTCTTGATGTACTGGAAAATACCAAACACCCTAATAATGGGCGACTTCAACTACCCCACCATTAACTGGGAAAACTACTCATGTACCAACTCCTTAGCACAACGCTTTCTGGAATTCATAAACTCCAATGCCCTGGATCATCTTATCCACACCCCCACCAGGGGCAACAATATCCTAGACCTAGTCATTACCAACATGAGTGATCGGTGTTCCACACCTGAAGTCAACTCCTCGTTGGTCCGATCCGACCATAAGCTAATCACCCTTGATATCCACATCCAGTCTCCACCCCCCATTAAGGAAACCATAGTAAAACATTTCTCCAAAGCCAACTTCATGCTTCGTAAGACAGAAGTGGTTAACTTCATGACACCCATTCAGATGGACAATCTAGTTACAGCTGCTGAATCCTACACAAATTCACTCTATAAGCACTTACACGAGTGCATGGATCGTGCTATCCCAAACTGAACCAAGACGCTATCCTCCAAAAAAAGGAAGCCAATCTGGTGGTCCCCTGCCATAAACAAACTGTACAACAAAAGGAAGAAACTGTTGCAAAAGAGAGTAAAATCCCATGAGTGGAGGAGCTCCCTGGTCAGCCTCAGTAAGAAGCTGAGATCCCTTATAAGATCCTCCAAAGCTAGCTACGAAAACAAAATCACCACTAATTCCAAGGACAACCACAAAGCATTCTATAGCTGTGTCAAGAATCTCAATGGCAACACCCAGATCTGCTGTGAGTTACAGCACAAAGACACGAAAATTACAGAACCAACTGATATTGCCAACATCCTGGCAGATAGGTTCAGTGCTAACTTTACCCCCCCTCACCCCCTAAAGGACCCATATCTATACAGGAAGAATGCAGAGTCCCTGTAATCACAACTACGCAGGTAAAAGCTGCACATTCTAAAGCCAAAAACACAGCATCCATGGGACCAGACAACATCCCAGGCTGCATTTTTGACAAACTTCAGAATGAACTGGCTCCCCACTTAAGCACCATGTTCAATAATAGCCTCACATCAGGCTTTGTGTCCACTGAATGGCACACAGCAACAGTTATCCCACTCCACAAAGAAGGATCCACCACTGATCCCGGGAACGATCGACCTATTAGCCTGACGAGCTTGGTCTGCAAGGCCATGGAACGTATCATCATAGAACTCATAAACAAAGACATTGGTAACTTCCAAACTCTGGATCCCAACCAGTTCGGGTTTGTGAAAGGCAGATCATGCCTCTTGAACCTGATTGACTTCTTTGAGGCAGTCACCAAAGCTGTATATGAGGGTAAGGTGGTTCACACAGCCTATCTTGACCTCGCCAAGGCTTTCAACACCATCCCCCATTCTGGAATTATAGCTAAACTCACTAAACTAGGTATAAATCCCTATGTCACAAGATGGGTTGCCAACTGGCTCACTGACAGAACCCACACTGTAAAAGTTGCAGACTTCAAATCTGACCTCAAAGCATTGACAAGTGGAGTACCACAGGGTTCCGTCCTGGGACCTCTCCTGTTTGGTATCTACTTCTCTGAAGTACAGGCTAACACAGAAGGCCTCTGGCTAATGAAGTTCGCAGATGACTGCAAACTAGGAGCCAGAGTCAAGTCCCCAAATGATGTGAACATCCTACAGAAGGGCCTCACTGAGACAAATGCTTGGTGTCAGAGCCATGGCCTCAAGCTCAATGCCAAAAAGTGCATTGTCATCCCCTTTGGTAAAAACTCTGTACCCATGAACTACCACATAGGCAGCAATCTACTTAACACTGAATGCGTGATAAGAGACCTTGGGACCCAGGTGGACAGTAGTCTCTCATTTGATAGTCGCATCAAGACAGTAGTCAGGAAGTCCTTCTACGTGGCACACCTCATCATAAAAGGGTTCTCATCCAGGAAAAAAGAGGTCATTGTTCCCCTCTACTCGGCACTCATTAGACCCATTATAGAGTACAACGCCCCTTTTGAAATGTACCTCACAAGACATCTGCAGCAGCTGGAAAGGCCACAGAAGTACCTCATAAAGAGGATTACTGGCCTCAAACAAATGCCCTACACTGACCGCCTCAAAAAACTCCAGCTTTACTCCGTAGCATATCGCCTACTCTGAGGTGATCTCTGCCTAACATATAAAGCTATGTCAAACCCAGAGCTGTTGGACATGCTACACCTAAAGAAATCCCTATCTCTCTGAGCTACATGCTCTAGGGACCTAAACCTTGTCACCACAATAAACAGGACATGCTGGTGGGATAGTTTCCTGTCTCAGAGACTTCCCACACTCTGGAACACGCCACCCATCTCTGTCAAGCAAAGTTCTTCATTAGCACTCTTCAAGAAAAATCTTGATGAGTGGATGGGAAATAGGAAATACACCCCGGGGATCACTTCTGTGTCTCTGCTTGACAGTGGCACAGGAAAATAACTTTCTTGGGTGGCGTAAGCCAGGGAAACTTGTTGGCTAGGCTTATGTAGGCCCTTGGGCCAATAGCCTAGTACCTACCTATGAACCTATGAACTTCAAACACACTCACATGTGCATCTTCATTCATGACTGCATTCATTCTGGCTGACTGTACAAAATGGCACTGTTCTTGCACATGCTCAGTACTAAAATGCACATGCTATCTAGCCACAGTGGCTCCATAGGAACATTACACATAATGATCTACAGAGCTCCAGCTTATAACAACACCACACTCTATTTCAGAAAAAAAAGGTTGGTTCTTTGATGTAGTGAGATTCTTCCCTATGAAGGAGGAGTATGTCAGGTCCTAACTCCCTCCCACTGTACTGCTTGCCCCAATGTTTACATGAGAAGCTCAAAAACAAACAAAAAAAGCAGCTCTACTGATCATGCCTAATGCACCTTGCTCCTGAGGCAACTGCCCATTTCACCCCACATTAGGTACTCTACTGGGTCTGGAGGAGTGATTAGGCACCCAGAAACTAGTTTCCTAGGTATTCCTGAGGTGAATTTAAGAGTCCTTCTTTTTCAACCCTTTGATCTACTGATTGTCTAAATAAAAATCATGACTAAGGACAGAAAGTCAGTCTTACTCTTCATGTTTGCTATTTCCTGCATCCATTCAATAGATCCTAACTGGTGAAGAGTGCATGCACAATTTAAGGGTAGCCAGTGCATTATTTCCAAGGGCTAAACATCAGTTAACTGAGAGCATGCAAGCTGGTGTTTACAGCTGGGAGGGTAACACTGATAGGACAAGGACAGACAGTATCTGTGCAAAGAGGAGCACAGGCTTTAGCATTCATTTCCATCATGATTAAAACTAACTTTAGAATAGTTAAAGTCTGTGGGTGTAGCTTCCTATTTGGGTTAACTGTCCCTATATGGAGGGGTAACGTCCTTTTTTTAAGTGTATGTAATTCTGTTTGCTTCTTGAGACTTAAAAGGGGTTGGTGGTTAAAACATATGTTATGGAGTCTGTAGTTTTTTTATTGTTTTATTGAAGCAAAACGTATTGGAAAATGTGGCACTGGTTCAAACAGACATGAGAAAGAGCAACTGCATATAAGAATGATCTGCAAAGCATTAATGTGTGCACATAAGTTGCAAGTTAAAAGCATATATTCAAAAGAACTGTCATGCAGAATATTTGACAGTAGTAGCTTCTTTTTTAATGTTTCTACTGATTTATCACTTAGGACATAGGCAAGCATACACTATGAAAACAAACCATGCTACCATGCTTACATTTATACAATTATCATAAATCCAACATTACATAAAGTGATCAATTCCTGCCTTCCCTTAAACCTCACTCCTCCTTCAAAACATTATTCTGCATGTATTGCTCCCACAGTTTCCATTTTTTATCTAAGTTGTTCCTACCCCTTTCTAAAGATCCCACTCCCAGTTCTGTTATCTCTGTTACAATATTAATTCTTCTGATACAGTTAGTTTAGACTTTGATTTCCATTTTTTAGTAATTTCATGTTTTGGCAGCAATCAGAATTAAACTTAACAAGGACTTACTATGTCTAGGCAATTCAGATCCTGTATCCCAGCTCAAAAAAATCATTTCCATAGTTATACCTTTGCTCACCCAATATTTCTGACAGAATACCCTGTAGGTAATTTTAAAGACTGCCAATTAATTACGCTGCCAAAATATATGCTGCCAGTTACATGTTGTATCCCCATCACACCTCCAACATTTTCCATCTGTTTGAGGGGAAAAATCTTTGGATTATGCTTTGGGTACAGAAATACCTGTGAAAACACTTCCAAGCAAAATTGTGAATCTTCTAGACTTTGTGGCATATTTGGGAGACATGCATGTGTCCACCCATTGTTTGCTTGTGAATTGCTTATCCAGTCTCCTTTCTCAGTCTCTTCTAATCTTCTCTGATTGATTCCTGTAGATATCATGCAATAGTTTGTATGCACTACATTTAACAGCAGTTTGTGTTCTAGATTCATCTACAAACTCTACCAGAGCAGGTCTTTAACTTAGGATTCATCTATCCCTTTTTGCCTATACTCTGATATCCATCCCTGATAAAGAAGAAAGTCTGTAGCCTGCAGTCCAAATGTCTTCTTGACCTTTAACTGCGTATCTCTAAAATGTCACTTCAGAGCAGATAATCCTAAACCACCTTGTTCTATTGGAAGGATCAGCTTATCCCACTTGAGCCTTGCTCACTTCCCTGCCAGATAAAGTCCTTCAACTCTTTATTAATGACTGTCCGCAACTTCTCCGGTTGATGAAAATATGCCTGACCTGTATATAAAACTGAAAGGACTAAAACATGTTCACTGATTAATGTCTGGAAGCTATTTAGGAGAGGGAAAGAGGAGGGAGAGAGTTAACTGTACGTAAAACACAATTTTGTTCTTAACAGTAGTATTTTTATAGCGCATGTATCATATAATCTGCATGCTATAAAGTAAGTTTTCTCACATATTTTTAAATGTAATAGGGATGCTAAAGTAAACAGGTGGTCCTGTTTTTTTTTTCCTTTTTTATTTATCCTTGTTAAGTTTTAAGAAATGTAGACACTGCAATGTAAAACAAGATGAAAAGTCTGGTCAAAAGAGTATGATACAAGAAATATATAGGTGCTTTTTCTCATTTTTGCATAGGGGAATGTCTGAATTAAGGCTCTTTGCTTAATTTAGTAACAAGTTTTAAGAGAAATTAAAAAAATATTAAAAGAACATTGAATATCATAAAGCTTCCCTCCAGCAAATAAACGCTTGTAGAAGCAACTCTGTATCTGGCTGTCTTATGTCCATGGAGACAATCTGTTGAAAGAGCAATAAAAACAGAATACTTCTTTCTTTTAATGGCTTGGAGATAATATTTTCTGAAAACATTGAAGTGTTTTCCTAATCTGGGAGAGCAATAAAGATAAGACAAAACCAGACAGCACTTGGTAGAAGCGCAGGCTGTGCCATGCATCCTAGCATGGATAACCTTCATTTTAGGTTAATCCAAGTCTATATCAGTTTGACACATTGTTCCTATTAGGGGTAAAACTTCAGTATTTAAAAGGTAAATAGTTTTGTGGGTTAGTATTATGTTAATAGGTTTTGGGCGTGTATTTGGGGTGTATATGACATCTGCTCAAATGGATATGACAACAAACAACTGTATAAAAGATCAACCTGCCAAACATTTGTGTATGTGTGTAACACAAAAGCTGGAACTAGACACTTTAAAAGCTGTTATACATAAAAGATGGGAATAACTTTTTAACATAATGATGTGTTCTATATTACCATTAAGTGTTATTGGTCTCACAGATATATATATAAAAAAAGAGTAGTGAACTATATTTAAAAATGTAGATTGCAAATAGCTATGCTACAGGAGACATATTTGAAAAGAACTGAACACGTGAATTTGATAAAGAAAGGTTTTCAGGATGATTATTCAGCAGAATACCTGGGACAAAGGAAAAGACGAGTACTTATATTAATTTCAAGAGAAGATCCAGTAGTGATAGAAGACGATACAAAAGATAATAATGCTAGATTTGCTGTACTAAGGGGCTACTGGCAAGGAAGGAAGATTACACTGGCATGAATTTATATTCCACCTAAAACTGCTATAATGGAGCATAAGAAAATGCTGTGATAAATAATCAGCTTCCAGCAGGGAATATTAATTATAGATGGAAATGGAATTTGATTTGCAGCGGTGAAGATGTGTCAGGGGGGCCCAGAAAGTAATATATAACCAATCCCATCCTCCTCCCACAACTAGTAGCCTTCTCCATTTCTCAGCTGTAAATGCTCAGAGCATATGCAACAAAATTCCTAACCTCCATGCCTGGCTTCTCCATAACCAACCCGATACTCTGGCCATCTCAAAAACCTAGCTCAAACCCCATATAAAAGACTCTGAACTAACACCACCCAACTACTCCATAATTAGGAAAGATAGAACACATAAAAAAGGAGGGGGAGTCACTCTCCTCTACTCATCATCCCACTTAGTTACCCCTATACCAAACCTATTCCCAAATTTGGCAAGGCAGAACTAATTCCAGCCCTACTTCATATAAACAAGCATAATCTCCCTTTTACTTTAACTCAGCTTTCCTCAACTTGCTTGACTCCTTTGCCCCTCTGAAAACAAAATGCATAAGAAGTAATCCTGTACCTTGGCTAACCAAAAATACCTTACTAGCCATGCAATTCCACAATAAAGCCAGAAACACTACTCCATGAATAAAACTATCACCACACTTAATGAATTTTAAACACTTTGTAACAAAGTAAAAAGACTTATCTCAGACTGCAAAGCCTACTTCTCTACACTCCAAATAAACCATAACACCAACCCCAAAAAATTCTGGCATGGAATCTCCTCCCTTCTCAACCCTGGCAAAAATAAAAACCCCTGCCCTGATCCATATGCCTCTGACTTGGACTTAGCCACCCAATTTAACACGTTCTTTATCGATTCCATAAGTACACTTACATCATCCTTCACTTCCCATTCAGCTTCCCCACCCTTATTTCCACCTGTCCCTCCCCTAGCATCTCCTGCTCCCATCCTCCTTTCTCCTTCAATCCCATCCCTTCAGCCACCATAAAAAAAACTTCTACTAACATTGAAATCCGGCTCCAATGCCCCTGATGATATACCCTCAAATTTCTTAAAAGTTGCCACAGAAGTCATAGCTCTTCCCATCTGCATTCTTTCGATCTATTGCTAAATGTCAAGTTTCCCAGCTCTAGAAAAAGGCCTTTATTATTCCACTCCATAAAGGTGGTAATAACAATAATATCAAACTTTTGACTTATCGCTATCTTATCCCCATTTCTAAACTTCTCGAAAAATGCATCCATTTACAACTTCTACCTTACCTCATAAACAGCCTTCTAACCCCTACTCAACATGGTTTCAGACCCAGCCACAGCTCTCCTCTCCTTCCTAGAAACAGTTAATAAGGCCCATGACACTGGCCACATCGTGTCCACTCTCCTCCTTGACCTCTCTAAGGCATTTGACACTATCTCTCATAACTGCCTTTTTACTAAACTCTCCAAACTAAATCTATCCCACTCCTCTATTAACTGGTTTACCAGTTACCACGCAAACAGGCAACAAGCAGTCAGATGGAAAAAAGCCACCTCTCCTTTTCTCAATACACTCACAGGTGTCCCCCAGGGTTCAGTCTTAGGCCCCCTTCTATACAATATATTCATAAGCGATTTCTACCAAGCCATCCCAAATGCCAACCTTGTCCAATATGTCGATGATTCAACAATAATCTGCTCTGCCTCTTCTATACCCACCCTAGTTAAATTAACCCAAGATGCCTTCTCCTCTACTGAGCAATGGATGATGGACAACCATCTAGCACTCAATGTTACTAAAACTAAACTCGAGATATTTACGGCTTCCAGAACCACCACCCTAGATAAAACCTCATTCTCAGTCACCAGTCAAAATAATACTCCTCTCGAAATAGTCTCTAATGCTAAACTACTAGAAGTCCTGATCGATGACCAGCTAAAGTTTGATCTACAAGTAAATATCAGACAAACACACAAAAAAATAGGCATGCTTTATCACCACAACCGTTACATCTCTCCCTCCACTAGGCTCACCCTCGCCAACACTTACCTTATCCCATCCCTCCTATACGGTGCCTCTATCCTTACTAACCTGCAATCCTCCCTCAAGACAAAACTCTCCTCTTGCTATAATAAAATAACAAAATTTGCAATCGGTCATAGATCCACTTCCCATTACTGCACTGCCCTACACCAACTGAATTGGCTTGAGCTATCCAATTACCTTGTCTATATTCAACGTGTCAGAGCACACAAACTTATTTTCACCCCATCTCTCTGTTCCTCTGTTGCCACTACCTTTAAAATGTACCAACCAAATAGACATTTGAGATCTAATTCCCAAAATCTAATTGGACTGCATAAACCTGCCGGTTCACCAGGCAAACATCTAAGGTCCTTCTCTCTAGCATACCATTGGAATTCCCTCCCACCTCTCATCCACACCACCAACAACTTCTCTTCATTCAAAACCTTACTTCACACACACCTAACTTCACTATGGGAATGCTGTTGCTCCCACCCCACATAATCTCCCTACACTATAGCTACTCTCTATGAGCTATAATTCACAATAGCTTCCCATTGTTTTGTACCCCTAATAACCTCTAGGAATTAGCATAACTCCTAGAATGGTACAATTCAGTAGCCTAGAAATTAATTGCATGAATTAGCATAACTGTTAAAACATTTAGACTCTTTCTGTTATTGCATTGTGCTGATATGTTAAACTGTTAAAAACTTTGACTGTTTGTAAATATTACTCTTATTGCATTGTACTAATATGTGCATTCTACTAATATGTGTTTTTCCATTTGTTTAATTTTGCTTAATTTGTGCACATTACATTTCTCTAATAACTTACTCATGTTAAATTCATAATTTTTAATTTTCTGGAGCTTTCTTCCCAGGACTCCATTGAAAATGGGCTACTTGTGGCCCAATGGACTCTCCTGGCAAACAGACTATAAATAAATAAGTACCATTTTTGAAGTAATTTATGTAAATATTTGGCATGGAGGATGTGAATTCAGTAGCAGGAGTTTGGAGTGAATTTACATATTATTCCTCAAGATACAAAAACTGGGACAGGCTAGAAGAACTTAGATTTCACAAGAACATGTGCATGTAATTGAAAGTTTTGATACTGATCCAATACCTATTTCAGATCTTTCACCAATAATAACTAAAATAAAAATGCAGGGTAATGAAATAAAAACAAGACACTGGTATGATTTATTTAATTTATATAAATGTAAGATTGCTTATGTCATAACATGATAATTTAATAAAAATGTTTCTTGTTAAAAAAAAAAAAAGATCTGGAAGGTTTTGTTTAACATTATTTTAAGAGGAGGAGAAGCACCAATATCCTAGAAGAAAGCAGTGGTGGCTGTAATACCTAAAGAGGGTAAAGACCCATCACATCCATCATCATACAGGTCCATTTCAATTGTAAACCATGACTGTAAAGTGTTTTTGTCTATAATGGCTAAAAGAATGGCAAAGATGATGCAAAACTGATAGATATGGATCACTGCGGTTTTGCAGAGAGGAGGCAAACACATGGCAACATTAACAGAGCAACACAGGAATGGAGAAAGGAGATTCTGTTGATAGGGATGACTGTAACTAGGGATGCAGACAGTAGGCAAGAGGGGGCTGGAATTTGTTGAAGTAAACTGGCAAAAGAACCAAGTTATTGGGAGCAAATAGTTGGAAAGGGAACAGTAATAGAATTGGAAGAGGCCAAGAATTTATTTGGACTGCAGGCTAGAGATTGCCTTCCCTATCAAAGATTGATATCAGAGTATAAGTAAAGCGAAAGAAATAGGGGCGATCCTAAGTGAAAGACCAGCATTGGAAGAGTTTTTGGTAGAATTTAGAACAGAAGCTACTGTTAAAAAAGGAATAATTAGAAGAGCATACAAAATATTGCATGATAACTATAAGAATCAATAAGAGGAGGTTAGAAAGGATTGGGGAAAGAGAATGGACAAGAAATTCACAAAGAAACAATGTTTACTCAGTTTTGCATCAAGACCCACCAACAACGAAAGTAGTATTTCTTATCAGAATGAATGCCTTATTTTTATCATGGTGTTTCAATGGCATTGCAGGTATAGAAAAAAAATCAGCGTGCCGAATTTCTGAAAGATAGAATTTCATATGGCCGAGACCATATGATTGAACTTTCGGAACCTCGACATTGTAAAAGAAATTCACAAAAACAAAAAAAAACTTTCTCACCATTATTGCAGTGGCAAGCCCCCCTGCACCCCCACACCCCCGCTACTTAAATATACCAACTCCGAGATCACACTAGAGCGAGGAAAAGGGAAATTTCTGGTTCCACACTATATGCAGATCTCCGCTCACAATGTCGAGATTCTGAAACTTCGATCATATGGTCTCAGCCATATGAAATTTGATCTTTCAGAAATTCGGCATTGTGAAGTGTTTCCTATCACTCTCTCTCTCTATATATATATATATATATATATATATATATATATATATATATATATATATATATATATATATATATATATATATATATATGTGTGTGTATATATATATATATATATATATATATATATATATATATATATATATATATATATATATATATATATGGGTCTACTTTGTATAACCGAACTTCCGATTCACCGACACACAATTTACCGACCCCAAACAACTGAAAACACACAACACCGACAAACACCAACAACTCAAAAACTGAACACCATTACACCGACACAAAAAAAAACTACACATTGCACACAATAACATATCCACTAACCTTAACCTAAACCCTAACCCTAACGTCCGACACTACTGCACACTTACCAACCCGCACCTAACCCTAACTCACTTAACCCACCCTAAACCTCAACACCGTCACTATCACACACTTACCCTACCTGCACCCTAACCCTAACTCACTTAACCCACCCTAAAACATTAAGCCCGTCACTATCGCACACTCACTCCACCCGCATACTAACCCTAACACACTCAACCCTTCCCTACACTACACTACGTCACTATTACACACTTACCTTATCGGAACCCTAAGTCCGACACTACCGCACACTCACCTTTCCCACACCCTAACCTAAAATCCTTCACTATCGTACACTTACCTGTCAGCTCCCCAATCCTAAATCCGTCACTATCGCACACTTACCGGATCATGCTCACACGTTGCCATTGTCTGTCTTTCGGCTGTCGGAATATCGCCTTTTCGATCACCTACCTGTTCGGTCGTTCCGTCTCGATCTTCTGGGTGTCAGTGAAGTGGCGGTTCGGTTATTCAAAGTAGACCCATATATATATATATATATATATATATATATATATATATATATATATATAGTTCAATGGTATGAGGCACTACAACAAAAATATGGCATTCTAGGAGAGCAGTTTTGAGATTTTAAGAATGAACTAAAACTGAACTCTAGATGCAGGAAGATATGTTTGGCCAACTTCCCATAGACTGGTTAAGGCTTGCCTCAAACAATCCATACATAAAACCAACTCAGGGATGAACATGTAACTCATTGGACACTTTTATGCACTGAAGCAAAGACCAAGGAAGCTGAATGCCAGAAGTCAGTGCCCACCACATCAGCAGAATTAATATAATTAACTCAAAGGTCACCGTAATATAGAATACATATTGGTCTACTTGAATTCAGTGTAATTTTATTTCAAGGCCCACTAATGGATTTGTTTCATTGAAAACAGTTGTCTACAGTGTTCACTGAAAACATTTTAAATAATGCACCCCACTGGTCATGATTAGCAACAGAAATAATTAAAAAATAATAATAATAAAGAGTGTTGTGTTTTTGCAGGCGTGCAAGCCCCACTGCATTCTTATCTGCAGCCATTGTCCCTCCCATGCATTCCAGTGATACTATAAGCCTTAAGTGCACTTAATTTAAAGAAAAATAAACATTGTGGAGCAGGGAATGACTAGGCACCATGTATACCTTAAGTAGTGTGCCTTAAAGGCACTAAAAGGGATTACCCTGAAGACCTCTGCTATTATTCAATGCTTGCAATGGATCCTGAGTTAGGAGGGAGAGGAACATAGAACATAAAGCATACGTCTTAACCTTGTAGTGCCAAAAATCTGGACAGAGCCAAAGTTAATGGTGGGACAAAAACACACAATTAGGTACATGTTTTAATTCATTTTATACCCTATGAAAGTTATTAGGATAACAGCATTTTCACTAGCATATATTTACTAAATGACATGGAGTTTGAACTGTAATTATCCGTGATTTATGGGTGCAGAAAAAAAAGGAGCAGAAAAAAAAAACAGACTTTCATAAGATTGAGCCGAGAACACCAACAGTACAAAACACTGACCACTCGGAACACTGATATTTAACTAACGGTAAATAACCCATTGGCCAACCCGACAAGCACACTAAAATGGAATCAAAGAAAACACACCCATGTGGGTGCTTTTCCCCCAAACCTCCCTAACTAAATATGCTAACTCCAAGATTGCACTACCCTGGAGGTAAGGGGCAAAGGTCAACATGCTGGCCAAGTGTTGGTGTTCTCAACTTAATCTTATCAAAGCCGGGTAAGTAGCATTTTGGTTATATGAAGGGGGACCCATATATACACATGTATATATATATATATATATATATATATATATATATATATATATATATACAGGTCCCTATTGGATTACCAAAGTTTCAAAACTTCAAACATTATATGACCGAGACCATGTGATCGAAGTTTTGAAACTTTGAAGGTTTTGAATGGAGACTGCAGTACAGCAGGGAACTGGAACTTTACCATTTTCCTCACTGTACTGTAATCTCGGATTTGGTATATTTAATTAGCAGGGGTGTGGGGGGTACAGGTGGCTTGCCCACCTGCAAAAACATAAACCAAAAAATGTTTTTTTTTTTATTTTAGTTTTGAAGTTTTAAAACTTTGATCATATGGTCTCGGCCGTATGATGTTCGAAGTTTTGAAACTTTGGCAATCCGATAGTGTGTATATATATATATATATATATATATATATATATATATATATATATATATATATATATATATATATGTATGTATATAGATAGATATCAATATACATAGACCCATAGGTAGTAGCATAACTAGTGTAGGGTGAGAGGGAGAAATGCCCCAGGTGCAAAGTGTTGAAGGTAAAATCATTCTCATCCAATCCTGATCTCTCTTTAATGCAACACTGGCTTTTAAGAGCAGCACTGCATTTGCAGTTAAACCTGAGCACTGTAGCACTCAGTGTGTGGTCTAAACTGCAGCAACTGCAGTAGAAAGCAGTTTGCTACATTTTTTTTTTCATGTAAAATCTAAGCAATGTAGCAGTCCATGCAGGCAGGGTATAAACTGTAGCAACTGTTTATTATATTTGCAGCAAGCAGTTTGCTACAGTTTAAAAAGATTTTTTTCTGTTTTAAATTTGTTATATTTATAGCAAGCAGTTTGCTACAGTTTAAAAAGATTTTGTTCTGTTTTAAATTAAAACATAAGACCATAGTGCTTAGTGCAGGCAGGGTATAAACTGCATCAACTGTTTACTACATTTGTAGCAAGTGGTTTCCTACAGTTTAAAAAGAAGATTTTTGTTTGTTTGTTTTAAGTTATTGCTACAGTACTCCATAAAGGTAGGGTATAAACTGTAGCAAATAGTTTACTACAGCTTAAAAGAAAACATTTTATTCATTTATTTATTTTTTATTAAAATACGTTCAAGGAGGGTTGGGGCAGGGCACAGAAATGGGACTTGAATGGCTGGGGCAGGAGGGGTTCGTGTCATGCAGCTGGTTACCTGGTTGATGTGCCAGTAGAAGGAACATATGTTTTGGGCTTTTTTGCTGTTTAATGGAAAAGCTGGGGGGGGGGGTAGATCTAATTGTATATTACAGTGAAATGCTTTTTCTTCTACTTTGAGGGGGTGGGGCAATGTTTTATACTACTGGTCCAGGGTGATGGTTAAATCAGCTGTGCTTCTGCCCATAAGCCTGACTAGCCTCAACTGTAAGGCTATGGAATTAATAAATAAAGACATAGGTAACCTACAAAGTCTTGACTCAAGTCAGTTTGTATTTGTCAAGGACATATCCTGCATAACCTGGCAGACTTCTTCAAAAATATTACTGAAACAATGAATGAGAGCAAATCAGTGCACACTGCATACCTAGACATTGCAAAGGCATTCTACACCATCCCTCACTCAGGTATCATGTAGGTAGTTTTATACAACAGAGAAAGATGCCAAGCTCAACTTATTATAACTGAAAGGCAGCTTCAACATGCATGACTTCCCCTGTAACTATTGCATTGACAAGACACTCCTGAAAGTTGATCCTATAGTTAAGGATCTGGGAAACTATGATGACAATGAACTGTCCCTTGATTACCACATATCCACTATTGTAAGGAAGGTCTTTTTCATTAAACAGCTTATATCTAGGGGTATGGTATCTAGGGGTGCAATCATTCTACTGTACTTGGCTCTCTTCAAGCTGCTCATTGAATGTAATTTCCCATTCAGTATGTACCTATCCAAACACTTGTCATAACTGGATTGACCACAACACTTTCTCACTTAAAACATCGGGAACCCAAATTACAAAAGCTATGCAGACTGCCCCAAAGTCCTGTTCTTCCACTTAGTGTCATGCAGGCTACTAACAGATGACCTCTGCCTTCCATATAAAGCCTCAACAGACCCTATCCTGTCAGCCGTATTACACATTTACAAGTACAATGGTAGTGTGAACATCCACTCAAGAGATCTCCATCTCTTTAGCAACATAAAAAGAACATGTTAGAGGGATAGGTATGTATTTCAGAGAATATCTGTTCTATGGAACTGTCTTACACTCTACATAAAGCAAAGTATGTATCTTACTGTATTCAAATGTAATTTGTTCAAGTGGATGGGAAACTGATGCAAATTCATCCATGGTTTAGCACTCATGTCCTTCATGGACAGGGGCAACAAGTAAATGTCCCACCACTTATTTTGCCCTACTTTGGATTAATCATAGGCAAAACATAAAGGCTATAAAGTACAATAGGAATGTACGACTAGGATTCTTAAGGTCCTTACAGGTTAATAGCATAGAATATATGAAACTGGATAAAATGAAAACAGAGACACAGAAGGCACACAAACTCCACACACAAGGCTCCACAGCCAAGATCTCTTACAACTTGACAAGCAAGCACAGTAAGATGTGGGATGGTAGTACTACTTATTATATCACTATGCCAAAAATCTTGTTTTGACACACAAGTTGTCCACATTGTTAAAGTCAGCCACCTATCATGCACAATGCTGATGTATGGCTGTGATAAAAAGTGAAAGACATTATAGCTAACTTGTTATTTATAAACTGCAAGCCCATATACTCATGCTCACACACAAGCCATAACAATAATCAGTTTACACTGATTTTACCAAATACAATACACTGTGTGGCACTGGTCCTGCAGAGCCAGTCTAATGGCTGTTTAGCTATGATAAAAAAGGTTTGTCACTTTTATGCACAGATGGCCTCCATACCAGTCAACTGCAGCTACTTTATTGACTGTGTCAGCACATCTGAGACATCCAAAATGTCATTTTTAAACAAATGGTGACAACAAAGCATTCTAACTTACTTCATACAAATGCACACTAGTCTTGAAAAGACAGATTAATGACTGTTTAATGCAATCATGAAAACTGAGTTATTTTTCATCAGTAAATAGCCTGTATGCCCATGAACTGCAGCAACTTTGCAGAATGTCCACAGCTCAGATGTCTAACTATAGGGGAAAAAAAACAGTAGCCACAGAAATAGATTTCAAATTTGTTTCAAACAAACTCAGACATGCACACTAATTTTGCAAAGATAGATTAAGGACTGTTCAATCTGTGCAATCAAAATCACTGTCAGTCACTTTCATCTACAAAGAGCCCCTATACCCAGCAGTTATAAACACTTTAACTGTACATACTTCACATATCTGATTGTTATAAACATGGCAATAATAATGTATTTCAACTTTGTTTTGGAAAATGTTCCAACTTGCTTTATACAAATGTACATTAATCATTCAGAGCCAACAAAATTCTTGTTTTACTCATTACATCCGAGTAACGCCTCCAGGTACATCTGCAGTTAACTCCTACTGATGCCTCTAGGCATCAAATATTGCTTGTTCATATTTGCATCAATAATTCCAAAGCTATGACATATACAGGGTTTTAAAATATTTCATCTTAAACCTTATACAATAGCAAACTAAATTGCATTAATATTTGACTTTTGTCTAGTGCAGGTTAAGAGATATCAGATGTTGTTTTTATGATATTAATTTATATACATATCATTTTTATATTTTTCTAAATATCTCAACAACCATGAAACACAGACAGAACAATTCTTTAGCCTTTTATGACAGCTCTCAGCTAGATGAATAAAATGCTGCTGTCAATATGTGTGTAACTTGAGTGGTTGCTGAGATATTGTATGTTGTTTACAAAATATTACAAACGTAATAGTTACTATGTTTACTTTGAGTTATAAAGTTCAGTTCAAGGCCTAGAACCTAAAGAATACCACAACTATAAAAAGAATTAGTACTGAAGTGTTTGCCAATTTTGCTTCTTTCATAACACCTATGGTTCCAGAGATATGAACATTTGTTTGAAATGTGAGGGCATAACTTGATTATGACAAAAGGCTTAGGCTCTCCCCATTGAAAGTTACAGTGAAAACTTCCTGCACTACATTGGAGTGAATGAATTGAGTTAAGCAAATGGTTGCAGGGTCAGTATTTTTTAACTAACAGACAAACCACATATTTAATAGCTGTATCCACTTTGTTGACCATGTACACCTCAAATGTCCAATTACATAAAATGGCCACAGTAATTTCTTGTATCTGTGTTTCACACAAACCCACTACAGTCAGCCTCATTAAAGCATTCCACCTTGCTTCACACAAATTTACATTAGACCTGCAAAGCCAAAATAATGATTGTTTCTCTTAATGAAATGACACCTAGCTAGCCAGGGTTGGTTACTGTCATCTCCAGACAGAATTCCAGCCCCCAATATCCAGCAACTACAGTGACATTGTGTGCATCTTTGATGTCAATAACAACTGGAATAAATCATAATAATAATGACCACAGTAATTTCATTCAGCTGTGTTTCAAACAGTTACCAGCCAATCTCACTATAAAATATTCCAGTTTGGTTCACAGAAATTAGTCCTGCAAAGCACATTGCCCACATGTTTTGGGTGTCTGCCAGGATGCAAAAAAAAAAAAACTAACCTGTTACAAACCATTCTATTATGTGTGAGCTGTGCCCTGACCACAGTATTGGCCAGCCTTATGCATACGTGAACTAGGCAACCACTTACAGTAGATTTTCTGCCCTTTATTAAATAACTGATTGATTTTTTTCCAATGTGAAAAAATTCTTCAGTTAGGGAAAAAATAATAAAGTGCAGAAAACCACCCTACCTCAATAGCATCCTATAGGGGAGGCACTGACTTTCAAAGCTTGACAAATTGATTGGTCAGGAGCATGTATCTGGCTAATCAATTCACAGATCTTTCAGACCACAAATATTGAACATTTAAGAGAAGTGAGCAGTAGGAGCAATAATGGCAAGAAAAGTATGAGATGTTTTAAATATACTTATTATTAAAGTTTTGACAGGCAACCAGATATTATTGTACCTACAGATGATCATTTTAACTGTCTATGATTTGTGGAACATTTAAGACACTGCTTTATATTTGCTACCTCATATTGTTTTTTTTCTAGTACATCAGTGACAGTTACAGTCCGTAATACCAGATAGCATGTGTATTGGTTGCTACAGCTATTTGGTTGGGAACTGGCAGGGGTACTGTCTGTTGAGGGACTGTGGGACAATGGTAGCAATCTGGCAGTGGGGATATTGTTTTTTACTGCAGTTTTCCTATTAGTGACATTCTTACTGGGCATCCTGAGGTTGTGCTTTGGCAGCGAATTTAAATAAGTGACTTGTATCTCTCTGTAAAACTGCTTTACACCCAGTACAATATCAGGCTTAATTCAAGATGTGGATCATAATCTGTCAGTGGCATTTGAGACATCTTATAATATCACTAGTTATTAGAAAATATGAGGTAAACTGGATGATGGGTGATGGCAGGGAACATCAGTCAAATGTGAACAATCTGGTTAACAACCACATGGGAGTATATTGCACTTTGTGTCTCCACTGTCAGGTAACCAGGAGCTTAGTTTCTTTGATGAAGGTGGATTTGGAGATGACTTGAATATCTGGATAACTCAGTGCAGTAGGACATACTGGAAGTAAGATGATACATGGGAACATAAGGTCTCTTTCTGTTTGTGTAGTATGACTAGCCAATACAAGATCAATGGGAGGTCCGCAGAATGTCAACTAGCAAAAAAAGATTATGTAGAGTCCCTTTATAAAACCCACTGAAGACTCTGTGAATCATGATGACCTATATATAACTCATTCTGACCACAAAACTGCAAGTACATTAGCATTTCATTTTTATTATTCAGAAAATGCAAATTAATGTAAAGGCTGTTTTTGCATTACCTTTTCCTGTATTTTCTACTATTCTTGTTAATTTAATTTTTCTGGTAAATACTTGAGGATTATAGCCAATCAGTATTTTCAGAAGTTAGTATTTTTGTCTTTTTAATTGTTTAGAAAATGCATATTGATGCAAAGTGTGTTGCTGTTTGTTGTTCAGAACATGCCTCTTGTCATACTTCTTGGCAGTCCCAGGTTTAGCCTCACATTTTCTCTGTCCTTCATAAACGTTTTGATTTTCCAATAAATCACTGAGGATTATAATCAGTTAGTAGTGCCAGACATCAGCATTTCATACTTTTTATTCTTCAGAAAATACAGATTGATGCAAAACCTATTGTTCAGTTATTTTTTTATGTGAATTAGAGTAATATATAAACATGTATTTTAAATATTTGATAGTAATGTAAGCCACTAGAGATGTGTCTCAAGGGAGTGCCCAGGAGCTCTGTCTGTTTAAGTAACTTGCTCAGAGCCACATAAGAGTAAAATGGAGGAGGATGTAATCAAACCATACACTTCTTGGTTACAGGAGGCAGCTTATTAAT